>NC_139671.1:12807739-12955239 GCF_951799395.1 Argentina silus
TTCTTTGCGCTTTGAGGTAAACGGACACCAGTCTCAGATGAATGGCTTTGTGGAAAAATTACTAATTATAGGCTAAATGTAGCAGACCTGATTGTGGTTGGAAAAGTGACAACATGTAGTATAATTGTTGTTATTTTGAACTTGACCTGACATAGTCTATATGAAATGTTGTAGCTCATATATTGAGAAATTGTAATAGTGTCACGGGCAATGACATTAGGCTAAATTAGACATTTGTAATACATGTTTTACAAAACTATTTCATGCTGTTCATTTGGTCGTACAGTGTTGAAATGATCCATGAACTATTAGCACCTACAATTTAGATCTATATATTGTATTGTTACACAAAGTTTAACACTGTTTTTTCATATAATTTATGAATTTTTTAATTATTGAAAAGAATATGAGAAACACCTTTTAACGTTTAAAGGGGATTTTTTTTATTTATATATATTTTTTTTTACCGCTGTGTCTTTCAGTCAAGGGGATTTCTATAAAGACAATATTTTCTCAGTAGACGGCGCTCGCGCATATGAAGTCCGCATTGGGTAGACTATCCAAAAACCTGCGGTTATTCGAGGTCACAACATACTGTAGCCTATCCTCCCCGTCTTCCTAAACTGTTTGACTCCCATTTCATTCCCCTCTCTCTCCCTTCAGTGTACGACTGTTTGTAAGCTTTTTGGGCACTCACTTGAGTAATTCGCAGAGCAAATAGATTGATTAACACAATTAATGATGTCCGATATGCTAGTGTCAAGAGTGTAATAGCCTGCTGAGTAATCCATTTACTCCGCTCGGAACGAATGTTTTCATATTCTGAACACAGATAGCCTGTAAAATAAACGGGAAAATAGTTTAGAATAAACTCTACATTTGTATTTCCATGAATGTAGTCAATATTGAGCCTACTTATATTGATTAATAAGACAATACGTTTGTCAGTAAGACAATAGGAATGTAATAGAATGGAATATGATATAATAGAACAAAACAGAACACATGTGGACAGGAGTTTTTCATGAGGTTATGACATTTAGAAAATATGTGAGATGAAGCAATAGGCCTACCTTTGTATATTGAGTCGCTCTGAGGCGGTACGTGCGTCATGATGCGTTGAGCGCGCACACTGGGTGACCCATCATTCCTGAATATATTTTACTTTGTGGGGATTGTGCAATCAGGTAATCCATTTAAATTCCTGAATATAGAGACTTGAATGGTGGAGAGGAAAAAGCACAGTCGATGGGACAACATCATCACTCTACAAAATTGGTCTATAACCAAGTGGCCAAAAAGAATCCCTTAATGGAAAATAATCTATCTCATATCCATAATTGCGTTTGCAACAATTACTTCAAGTGATACAGCAAAGAAAGTGGCTGGAAATGTGTTTATTTGGTTTTACTACAAAGCATTAAGTTTGGTGCAAATCCAGCACATGCACAATGCTGTTTCCGCACCATCTCTCGTGTGAAGAATAGTGGTAGCTGCATTAAGTTATGGGTATGTTTGTCACTGGCAGGAACTAGGGAGTTTGTCAGGATCAAGAGAAAATTATGAAATTTGAGTTGGTAGTGACATCCTAATCTACACAGTGTGTAATTGATTCCTATGCAAATCAGAGACCCTATAAATTACAGGGACCCTATAAAATCCAAAATTACATTAACTATTATCCTTGCATTAAGATGGACTCAGTTCAACTTATTGAGTGATTAGTTGATGACATTTTTGCATTTTAGCTCATTTTAAGAGTGTCATAGCAAAGGGTCTGAATACTTATGTACATGGTACAGGTATTTCTGTATTTAAATTGTAATAAATTTACTGAAATTTCTAAAAACGTGTTTTCACTTTTTCACAGTTTTCGTCATTCTGGTGTGGATTGATGGCAATTTAAAATTTTTTTTAATCCATTTTAAATTGAGTCTATAACACAACAAAATGTGGAAAAAGTGAAGGGGTCTGAATACTTTTGGAAGGCACTGTGTATATATATAGTTGTTAATGTACAGTATTCATTAGCCTACACCATACTACTGCACCGCTGTGCCCTCAAAGCTGTTTAATTGTTAGCACCAGAATAATATTGCAAATTAGCCTCAACCTATCATCCAGTGAGGTATGTTTAATCAAATTTAGTTCAAAGGGAAGTTTCACTGTGCACCGCTGTGCCCTACATGTGCCAGTCGACAGCCCAGATTGTACCAGCAGCTCAAACAGCCGAGTATGATGGCAGTAGCCTACAGAATAGGCCTTCAGAATATCATAGTAATGGCAAGCCTACAGAACATGGATGATAACATATCTATAGCATTATACAGTCATAGATGCCTATTGGTGTGTTCAAAATGTAACAGCTCAATTAACAAAGACAAATGGTCTATTTTGATCTATATGCTGATTTTGTATTTTTATTTTACAGTAAAAAATAATAACAGAAATATATTCTGGGATGTTCGTTTGTGTTAGACAGATGAGATCTTGCTGCCCATGAGAGCACTTCCACAGGTAATGATTAGGCTTGAGCTCTGTAGACTAATGTAATGTGGTTTTGAGTTACAAATACACCTGGGTTTGATGCCAGTCAGTCAATTCCATTGGTACTGTGATCCAGATTATAGGAGTGGATGTCTGTCAGCACATTGGTTCCCTACAGAGGAGGAGCTGGAACTGCCACAGCCTTGCTTGAGGACGGTATGGTGGCCTCCTGTCAGCTCCCAGGGCTTGAGGACGGTATGGTGGCCTCCTGTCAGCTCCCAGGGCTTGAGAACGGTATGGTGGCCTCCTGTCAGCTCCCAGGGCTTGAGGACGGTATGGTGGCCTCCTGTCAGCTCCCAGGGCTTGAGGACGGTATGGTGGCCTCCTGTCAGCTCCCAGGGCTTGAGGACGGTATGGTGGCCTCCTGTCAGCTCCCAGGGCTTGAGGACGGTATGGTGGCCTCCTGTCAGCTCCCAGGGCTTGAGGACGGTATGGTGGCCTCCTGTCAGCTCCCAGGGCTTGAGGACGGTATGGTGGCCTCCTCTCCTGTCAGCTCCCAGGGCTTGAGGACGGTATGGTGGCCTCCTCTCCTGTCAGCTCCCAGGGCTTGAGGACGGTATGGTGGCCTCCTGTCAGCTCCCAGGGCTTGAGGACGGTATGGTGGCCTCCTGTCAGCTCCCAGGGCTTGAGGACGGTATGGTGGCCTCCTGTCAGCTCCCAGGGCTTGAGAACGGTATGGTGGCCTCCTGTCAGCTCCCAGGGCTTGAGGACGGTATGGTGGCCTCCTGTCAGCTCCCAGGGCTTGAGGACGGTATGGTGGCCTCCTGTCAGCTCCCAGGGCTTGAGGACGGTATGGTGGCCTCCTGTCAGCTCCCAGGGCTTGAGGACGGTATGGTGGCCTCCTGTCAGCTCCCAGGGCTTGAGGACGGTATGGTGGCCTCCTGTCAGCTCCCAGGGCTTGAGGACGGTATGGTGGCCTCCTCTCCTGTCAGCTCCCAGGGCTTGAGGACGGTATGGTGGCCTCCTCTCCTGTCAGCTCCCAGGGCTTGAGGACGGTATGGTGGCCTCCTGTCAGCTCCCAGGGCTTGAGGACGGTATGGTGGCCTCCTCTCCTGTCAGCTCCCAGGGCTTGAGGACGGTATGGTGGCCTCCTGTCAGCTCCCAGGGCTTGGCTCTATCTCCTCTACTTACCCTCATTAGAACAGGCACAAGTCACAGTTAGGTCAACCTGTGAGCTTGACTCTAAGGCCAGTTGGCCTTGGCAATGATCCTAAAGTCTCTTAAGAAGCCCTAGGTGACACAACTTAATATTTTCATCAGTGGCACGTTGCTATTATTCACCATGGTACAGCTATTTTCACATGACGATACCTTGCATCTTTTTTTTTTATGAGCGATGACTTTCTTATACTATACTGTCTTTTGGGCAACTTCGGTGGTAGCCGATTCTGAGGATCCGCTCTCCTTCTCCTGGTGTTATGATTTTTCCATCAACTTGGCACACTTGTCACACTGTTTCACTTTAAAAGTTGCTTATGTACCACGACGAGTCAGCTGGCATATTCTTTATCACTTCAGATGAGATGAGAAGGCCTTGAGACCTCTACAGAATCAGCCATCAGAGTTATGTTAGTCTGTCCTTCAGCTTGTATAACATCGAGTGGGCTTTGTCTCCTGACAACTATTTCCATTCACAAAAGAGACCTCTTCTATGTTGTTTAAGTAGGCAAGGCCCTTTAAATCCTCTTCCCTGCAACTACAATTCCAACAGCTACAGTTACCTTTCCGCACACTGAATGATCTGGCTGACAGTAGAGCTTATTGAAATATTAGTGGCCTGACTTTTCTTTCTTTTTTTACAGGTCTTTTTTTTTGCCAGGGAATTTTGTTGCTGAAATACACTGCTGGCTCCTAACCCAATTACCTTCATTAGACACAGCTCAGTGCTTGGCATGGGCGCGCAGGTCAGACAAGGACAGCCCAGAATAGGAAAAACAGCCCAGCCAGAGCCTGCAGCGACGCATAAGAGTGGCAGAGATGTAGCAGCAACGACTGTTAGTTCTCCAGCCAGAGTCATTGGAGGGCCATTTAACATAGAACCACCGGTACAGACACACAGACACACAGACACACACACACACACACACACACACACACACACACACAGATTTCAGGTATTGCACCGAGTACTGTAAACTTGTAACTCTTGCATGGCAAAAGCATATTCTGATTCTGGTCTGTAGCCTAGACTTACAATGTATAATTGTAATTATCAGTCATTATTAATCACATTATATATTTTGGAGTCAGGTATAACGTAATGTTAACTTGTGTCAGTAGGTCATGTGACCACTATTATGTAGAGTCAGCATTATTGTGTCCATAACCGTCTATAAAAAGTTTATTAGGGAATAAATGTTCTTTATCGCTATCTCGTCTACCTCCCTCATTATCACCTATTCAAAAGTACAGCCCTGTACACACCATACAGAGTACTGTACACACCATACAGAGTACTGTACACACCATACAGAGTACTGTACACACCATACAGAGCACATACTGTGTGTATTTTTAGAAACCCTTCTGATGTAAATATATTTTTTGTTTTTCTCCGATGGGGTCTGTCTGAAAATAGAATGCCCAAAATGTTACCTCAGCCACAGTCAAAACTGTTTCTCCGTTCCTCAGCCTTCATCAGTTGAGTAGGCTTGTGGTTACTAAGCAACCATCATCAAGTCTCACTCAGGCTAATCTGGCTATCAAGGCCAGGGTCTCGCCGTGACTGGAGCCCTCACTGCAGGCTGATACCTCACCATCCCCTCCCTTGCCACCATCTTTTGTCCATGACTACATACAACAACTGTTTTAGTGAAGGCCATCTAGAATTCTGTCCTCTTTTTTTGCGCTCACCAAGCAACACTGGCAACTAACCCAATGTTCTGTAGGGTGTTTTATAGTCCTTTAATCTTTAAATCTGGTATTTAATCCTATTTTTTCCTGTCTTGTTTTTAGTCTTCCTGGTCTTTTCATCTTTTGGTCACTCAGTTCATAGCTCATTCCTTTCATTACATTAATTTGGAGGTTTTAGTTTACCATGCATTAGTCTCAACAGTCCTCACATGCTTTTACTGTTTCAACCTCCATGGCTGCTTTATTTTTATTATCTAATGTTTTATCTCGTTGTTTTTTTTATTTGATGGTCTTTTTTGCCTTTAATTAATCTTGTTGTTATTTGTTTGTTATTTTCTGTGAAGAGCAGTCATTACATCCATGTATGAAATGTGCTACATAAATAAAGATTGATTTGATTTGATTTGAAAAATTGTGACAAACTATGACTGGTGCATTATCTCACCAAACAGAGGTAGTTTTTCAATCAATAGTAGATAGTGGCTTTCTGCACCGCAGTTTCAGGAGTATGTTGATGCTCTTGTCACGGATGGAGGGAGTTTAGATTGGATCTGATTTAGGAATGAGGGGGGGTCTGTGATACTACCAAGCGGCAATGATGGAATTTCTTTGATTGGGACATCTTGGAATGACCTTTTCAACCAGGACATACTGTATACTACAATAACAAGACTGTAAAAACGTCTGAGTTTGGGAGTTTAGCGCTCTGGATGATAGTACAGTACAGTACAGTACAGTACACGAGGTGATTGTATCAGTCAAAGAAAGCAGTTGACCTGATGATAATACCAATCAGTACCCAGATAGGCTTGAGTCCTATATGGCTTTCCCTGTTGACTTTGCTCATAGCTCAATAATACAGTACCTCCTCTTGCATCATTCCGTTCTCAAACGCTTCCCTGCTCGACTCAAAGTTTGCCATCGATCGCTGCTGAGAGCATATGTGCTGTACAGATGAACACTACCATTAACACACTACTATATGCAGCCGTATAAAGAAACCCACATGCTTATTAGATTATAGGAGATCTTATGAGCGAAAGAATACCCCTTACGAAGCCTTTTACTTTGAAATGAAAACTCATTTCATTTTGAGAGAGTGGAGCTGAGCACTGTTTTATTCAATCATTTAGAATATTCATGAATTCACGTTCAGCCCTGCACGAACTGTATTCACCTATCAACTTCACTTACATGACTCATGTCAGATAGGGATACAAAAAATGATGTTCCACACATAAGAATCAATTATGAGTGAATGTGTGAATGTCTTCAAAGGCCACAGCTTACTGAAAAACTCACATCTTACAGTATTTCTCATTCTTTAGAAATGTACCTGTCATGAGATTTATTGTATTTAATAATGTAAATGTAAATAATAATTTCCAGATTTACAATTACTTTTTTTGTTGTTTTGTTTTACATAATTTCCAGTTTATAATCCCCTCAATGGGGATGCTCAGTAGTTATCAAAACCACTTGAATTTTGAACATTTACACACACTTTCTTATTTCTCTTGTCTTTAACAATGAATTAATGTTCAATTAGTGATGTTGATATGTACAGTTTTGCTTTGCAATTAACCTGCATGCATCTGGAGATGATATTTTCATTTGCTTGCTGGATGACCTTGCTTTGTGTTTTAGTCAGCCAATTGATTATTTGATCAAGTTATTTCCTGTGCTTCTAATTGATTGGCTTGTCGATGCTTGACTGTATCCATCCATGTCTATGGTCAGATCGTTGTTAGATATACAATCTCTGATTTGAATCTTGAATGTTCTTTGTTGGAAACAAGCAAGCAGATTTCCCACTCACATTTCTTTTGGCTCTATCGTGTTGTTGCTCGAGGGCCACTGAGGATACTGGTCTCCACTGACTATTATGCTCTCATTCAAAACACATTTCTTTCCTTCTTACTTCATGTCTTGTTCTAGCCTCTTCAATGGTGGTTCTTTCCCTCCTCTCCCCTCTTGAGCATGTTATATATATAGTAAATATATGAAATTGCTCTAAGCTGATCTAAGGCTAAGGTTTTCCTTGGCCCTTTCATAATTGTATGGTTTTGACAGGGTGGGCGGGGGAGCAGATCCCAGATGTGTGCCTAGGGGTAACTTCTACCCATACCGTAGCAATGGAGTGGGTGATGCATTGTCTTTAAAATGAACCATATGATGAAAGCATAGTTGTTGGGGTCAAAAGGTTAGTCATGTAATACTAGCCTTAAGAGCTTCAGATGTTCTGTCAGTGCTAATGTGCAAACGTTTGCAACCTCAAAGCTGTCATTTTATGACACATGATTTACATCCACAGCCAACTTTACGGTGGTGGAACGTTGTTTAACCTTTTGACACCCTAACTGATCTAACCCTGCTATGATGGATAGTCATTGTCATGGATTCATGCACTATATTCACTCCCATTCACTCAAATGTTCATGATATACTGTATGGCGTTTAGCATTTTTAATATATTTTTAATATATATATATATATATATATATATATATATATATATATATATATATATATATATACACACATACTATATATGGTCCCTACAGGTCCCTACAGACCCACAACCTTAGGGTTGCCAACACTATGATCTACCGACTGAACTGAGCAACACACTTTTAGTTGTACTAAAGTGATTATGCTGTGCTTTTCTGACACTTGTATGAACTGTATGCTTAATGTTGGACTACCTGTATGCAAGAGAATTCCCCAAACAGATTTGACTGGATACTGTATGTATTCACCATCCTCCAGCATTAGCCTGAGAGCACACGTCAGACCCAGCCCCGGTCCAGCTGCACTGCCTGATTCAGATCAAAAATAAGGAACCATTTAAGGTAATAAAGTAATCAGAGTCCGAAATCAGCTCTCATCTGTCATCTCTCTCTCTCCCTCTCTGGTCTTGCCACACACAAGCATGCACACACACACACACACACACACACACACACACACACAGACACACACACACACACACACACACACACACACACACACACACACACACACACACACACACACACACACACACACAGAGCACATTGTGGTAAACATGTTGATGGGACTCACTGGAATGTTTCACGGAGAAACGCAACAAAAACAAGCTAGAACAGGCCAAGTGGAGAGCCCAGAGCCCAGAAGCCTGCAGCAAGGGCCTGAGGGGACCTTGAGTCCGAGCCCGGAGCCCTTCCCATCCATTGGATCAGGCTGGCAGCCACTGTCACAGGATGGTAGAGGGATACAGAGAAGTGTCTTTCCAATGGTGGTTCATGTCTGGTTCCTTCAGGGTTATGATAACACTGGGCTGTGGCTAGAGATTCATAGATTTAGTGGACTTGGTGGTCACACACAACGTTTTAGAGCCACTGGTAGAGAGCAGTAATAGAATGGAGACTTGTGGCTGGAGACAGGTTTTGATGGTGCAGGAGGGTTGATCTGGTGGCAACTGAATATGTTGCCAAAGTAAATATTTTGCTTTACTGTGTATGATAATATTCAACTTAAACCACCCAAAAGGCTTAAAAACAACTTGTGGCAACCCTTAATTCTGTTGGATTGTTTGAGATTTAACTTCATTGGCTACGGCACTAGGATATGTCTCAGTGGGTTAATATCAATTATTGTACACTGGAAAACTGACCAATATCACATGTCAAATTGTCACAAGGGGCATGTAATACCTTCATCGGCCAGCGGATGGGGATTTAAAGACAGCGGGCGGGATTCCATCACATTCACCATAGAGATATCTATACAGTATCTTTGAGGTTACAGCAGTAGGGAAGCTCTGAAAATATATTTAACTAGATTACCAATTACTTAACAAGGAAAGTTGAATTGTTGAAGTTGAATTACACCCAAACTACCCTTGTGAGAAATATAGTTTGTCAAACTATACTACTTTGAAAAAGTAGTTCACTACTCAGAAACTACTTCAACCAACACATGATAATCAGTTACTGAAAGATAATGTGACAGAAAGCGTGTGATTGAAATGCGCTGAAATCACTGGGAGAGAGAAAAATTGTGAGGTGGAGCAAAGTGGGGAGACCGTAGGCAGTGAAGTAAGAAATAGTAAGGAAATTGAAGTTCAAGGGCTGGAATAATAGCGTAATTCCAATGATTTGTTTTGTTTTGTTTTGGTGTATGTAGTGAGTAGTGACAGTAGCTTACTACATGCTACATGGCAAAAAAGTAGTTAATTACAGGAAACACTACTAGGATTTTAATTTAGCTTCACTACCACCAAGCTACTGCAAAATGCAGTTTAACTGATAGTTGAACTACATGTAGTGGAACTACTCCCCAACACTCGTTACAGGGCCCACATTTTCAAAACAAGTTATGTTTTTAACACCATGTTGACTTAAACTTCAACAAACCTGTGTCAAATAATGGGTAATAAAGCAGTTTAAAAACATGTGCAGTGCATCAAGGACTGTATCTGTCTTAGGCCGCTCCCTTAGACTGCATCTGTCTTAGGCCGCTCCCTTAGACTGCATCTGTCTTAGACTGCATCTGTCTTAGGCCTTAGACTGCATCTGTCTTAGGCCTTAGACTGCATCTGTCTTAGGCCGCTCCCTTAGACTGCATCTGTCTTAGACTGCATCTGTCTTAGACTGCATCTGTCTTAGGCCTTAGACTGCATCTGTCTTAGGCCTTAGACTGCATCTGTCTTAGGCCGCTCCCTTAGACTGCATCTGTCTTAGACTGCATCTGTCTTAGACTGCATCTGTCTTAGACTGCATCTGTCTTAGGCCTTAGACTGCATCTGTCTTAGGCCGCTCCCTTAGACTGCATCTGTCTTAGACTGCATCTGTCTTAGGCCTTAGACTGCATCTGTCTTAGACTGCATCTGTCTTAGGCCTTAGACTGCATCTGTCTTAGACTGCATCTGTCTTAGACTGCATCTGTCTTAGACTGTATCTGTCTTAGACTGCATCTGTCTTAGACTGCATCTGTCTTAGGCCGCATCTGTCTTAGACTGCATCTGTCTTAGACTGCATCTGTCTTAGGCCTTAGACTGCATCTGTCTTAGACTGCATCTGTCTTAGGCCTTAGACTGCATCTGTCTTAGACTGCATCTGTCTTAGACTGCATCTGTCTTAGACTGTATCTGTCTTAGACTGCATCTGTCTTAGACTGCATCTGTCTTAGGCCGCATCTGTCTTAGACTGCATCTGTCTTAGGCCGCTCCCTTAGACTGCATCTGTCTTAGGCCGCTCCCTTAGACTGCATCTGTCTTAGGCCTTAGACTGCATCTGTCTTAGACTGCATCTGTCTTAGACTGCATCTGTCTTAGGCCTTAGACTGCATCTGTCTTAGACTGCATCTGCCTTAGGCCGCATCTGTCTTAGACTGCATCTGTCTTAGGCCGCTCCCTTAGACTGCATCTGTCTTAGACTGCATCTGCCTTAGGCCGCATCTGTCTTAGGCCGCATCTGTCTTAGGCCGCTCCCTTAGACATCACTTTATGATGGCTCACTTTCAGAGATAAGAATGTTGTAATATATGATTTTAGTGATTTACCGCAGATTAACGATCCCCCACACTGTCTTGATATGTGGTATGTCTTGTTAAAGTTCTTGTCTGTTTTTTTTTTTTTTAAAACTCCAATAAAATCCATTTTATAGTTTTGTTTTCATTGTAACTCTTCAGTGTTGAATATTTCAATGAAGCAGTGTTTTCTCATTCACGCTTGATGATTTCCCCAGCTTTGCCTTTTGCTGGCTCACTTTACGTTGAACATTGTACATGGCAGGCATATCTGTCATGGAAAATATTTTCAGTTGCAGATACATTCTTTAAACTATCATTAAAACATGGACTCGTTCTACAATCACAATTTTTTTACGAGCATTCTTGCTACTGTATGTTTATGCTTCAATCTGTATTGAGGTTCTGTTCAGTGAAAACTTATATTCAAGATGATAAATGGTAGTACTTACTAAATCTCAGTGTATAGTCTGGAAGTGATTTTATTTTATTATTTTATGTCCTGTACCAATTACAATAATTCCAGTTCTTCCAGTTCTTGCCATGTTCTCTAGTCATTCCGCTTGGTCAACGCAGGGGAATTCACAATTCTGATGGACTACAACTGTCAACCAGTTGTTTATTTGCTCTGACGTGTTACTCCTTCGAAGGGAAGCTGCCATCCTGCAATGTTTGTATTTACAAAACCTCTCTGTTCCCTTTGTTTTAAACCCTTTCAGGTTATTCTTGACAGGCTGGGTAATGCACAGAGGCTTCACAAAGAGAGAGAGGAGGATGGGAGAGGGCTGACTGCTTCACTCACCACGACACCCAGTCGGAGGATGTTTATATCGCTGTTTCCATGGAGATATGTGACTCTCTATTCGCTGTGTTATGTAATAAAGTTTTAAAATTCATCTTTCTGAGGATGAGAGAGAGAGAGAGAAAGGGGGGGGGGGGGGGGGGGGGCAGAGGGAGAGCAAGCGTAACAGAGATAGACTTTATCCATCTCCTCCAGTGTGATAATATTCATTTGAATGTTTGACAGTGATATGCCTCTCTCCAGTGCAGTGTATTGATGTTTACAGAGCATACTGTAATTCCAAGAGACTAAATCATAAATTTAGCTCCATTGAGGGAAGAGGCTTGGTCAGGAATGAAAGGCTTAAATGCTGTGTTAATTACTCATCTGTGTTTTAATGAATGGATGATTGATTCATGTTCCTCTTCTCCAAAAGAAAGAACTGAAATAGAGATTAAATAAGGGCGAGCTTGAAACCCCAGGCAGCAAAGCGTCATAGCTCTCCCTCTCACTCACCCTCTCTCTCTCTATCTCTCCCTCTCACTCACCCTCTCTCTCTCTATCTCTCCCTCTCACTCACCCTCTCTCTCTCTATCTCTCTCTCTCTCTGGGCCGGCGCTGGGCTGTGCAGTAGAGGGAAATGTGTTGAACAGAGCTGGAATGGCTGGGAAAGCCTTTTAATCTAACAGCATGCACTCTTACCCAGGAGGAAGCAGCAGGGAAGACAGGCAGGAGTAGATGGTGTGTGTGTGTGTGTGTGTGTGTGTGTGGGGGGGGGGGGGGGGGGGGGTGGGGGTGGGGGGGGTGGTGGATAGGTAGCTAGATGCGGGTGGAATGGGGTTGAGAGGATGAGGCCCGGTTTGGATTCATTTTGATTGACTTTTAATATTAATTGCCTTTGATATCAGAGTCATTTAATTTTGGTTGATTTGAATCACTTAGGCGGTGAAAGTTGTCCTTTGCGTAGTGATGTCATTCCCTGGAAACATTTCATTGAGACAATCACCTTTATGTGCTGATAATTCCTTCTTAATCCATCACATTTTTGTAATTAGCAGTGACATATTTGATCAATTATATCAATAAGGGCGGGGAAGAGAGCTTCGAGCAGTTGTTACTCTTGCTAATACCTACTCCTGAGAAGGAATGCAACTGTCAAGGTCAAGTTATATTTAATGTTCTGATTTGATTTATTTTATTGGCATCAGTCTATTTGGGTTATTGTTGTTCATAACAAGGGAGTTTTTTACGACCCCAGGTCATTGTGACAGTAAAGAAAATGGCCATGGAATAGTGCTTTCATAACAGAGAATTAGAACCATGATGAGTTTAGCAGTAGCAGTGCCTCTGGTACTGCATACACAATCTGCTCTCCAGCAAACATGTATTGCTTTATATCGTAAGGAAATTAGCTAAATACTGACGCATTATTAGGGCTGGAGTTAGGGTTAGGGCTGGAGCTAGGGTTAGGGCTGGAGTAAGGGTTGGAGCTAGGGTTGGAGTTCGGGTTAGGGTTAGAGCTAGGGGTTAGGGCTAGAGACGGGGCTAGGGTTTGAGCTATTCACTGGTTTTAGTAATGATAATTACTGTTTGACATTATAGCCTTGTCTGAGTTTTGTTTGGGGAATGAGGGAATTTGTTTGAAAATTCAGGTTGTGCGTAAATGTCTCCAATGGCTGGCTCATTTCTGTGATCATGTTTCTGTGAACATTTCCAAACTAAATAACAACTACATTTCAACCACATAGGTTATTTGCCAGTTTCAAGGACATGCAACGAAGACATTCGCTGGATAAAAACATGAAAATGATTGACAGATTCATTGTTTCAGTTATGAGGTAGTTTGCATTGAGCAAGCAGAGGGAGAGAGGAGGAGACACTATTCTGAGAGCCTTTATAAGTCTATATTGCAGGCCTACATAGTTTGTGTGTGTGTGTGTGTGTGTGTGTGTCTGTGTGTGTGTGTGTGTGTGTGTGTGTGTGTGTGTGTGGGGGGGGGGGGGGTTGGATGGTTGTGGGTGTGGTGGGGGGCCCCTACATTTTTCTCTCTTAGGGCCCTATAATAGGTTAAGCCAATCGGAGAGCCATATGAGATTAGTGGCCGTCTGGTGTATGGAAATAGACCTCTAGCACCCATTTTCAAGGTGTTCCTGGGAAGTGGTCATGGCGTTAATTGATCATTAAAACAGTATCATGCTTACAGTAAGTCCTGTATAATCTTTTTAGGAAATCACCCTGACAGCAGCCTGATTGACCCACTTAGTAAAAGGGCCACTGGGTAAGTCTAATGCCTTCTGGCTGTTTGGCTGATTGTACAGTAAGTGGTTTAAAAACAAATAAATGAAGACGAAAATAAATGGCTCCTTTCAATTTTTTAAATTAGAATCCTAATTAATCTCCGGAATTAAAATAGGACAGACAGACCATGACCCTGTGTCTAATGTTAGTGTTTTGTTTGTCTGTGCGGTATGTTTCTATCCATCATGTAAGAAATGCAAATGAAAGACAAATTAGAGAACAAAGCAAGACAACTCTATTACTGAAATCTCCTCCGGGGGCTATTTGGACTTTAGAAATGTGTGTTGAAACTTTGGTTGTCCCGTACACTTTGGTTGTGTAGGTCACTTTTGGTTGAAACTTTGGTTGCAATTACATCAAAGTAAGTGGGGAAAAACAATGCACAGGGTAATTAGCTGGCATCAAAGCATATCTAGGAAATAGTGATAGCTTTCATTCCACGAAATGCAGTCACAATCCACATTGTGCGCCTGCCATGTCCTTGTGCAAAAGCTCACTATTTCCGTCAGCCATAATTAGATTTTGATCACTTTTTTAATACAATGCCTACCTTGAAGTGTGTGTGTGTGTGTGTGTGCGCGCATGTCAGTGTGTGTGTGTGTGTGTGTGTGTGTGTGTATGTGTGTGCGCGCATGTCAGTGTGTGTGTGTGTGTGTGTGTGTGTGTGTGTGCGCATGTCAGTGTGTGTGTGTGTGTGTGTGTGTGTGTGTGTGTGTGTGCGCATGTCAGTGTGTGTGTTTGTGTGTGTGTGTGTGTGTGTGTGTTTGTGTGTGTGTGTGTGTGTGTGTGTGTATGTGTGGTAAGACCAGGTTCATCTGAGGTGTGTTTTTAGAACAAATCGATTCAAGGATAGTAGAGGCAGCATGCCCAAAGATGCCATCGGAGTTTCCTCTTGAAGCATTGCCAAAATGTCAGCCTTTATAGTGTTCTCTGACACCCCACTCAATTCTCTGTAATGTGTGTGTGTGTGTGTGTGTGTGTTTGTGTGTGTGTGTGTGTATGTGTGTGTGTGTGTATGTGTGTGTGTATTTGTGTTTGTGTACGTATGAGTAAGCATGGGTGTTCATTTCATTACTATTGTACTGAGTGTGTTTTCGATTTTCAGTGTGTGTGTATGTTTGTGTTTGTTTACCCTGTTTGAAAGTTGCCCTACCTCAGGGAGAGGACATCTTGTATTTGTGTATAAACGTTGAGCAACCGAGAGCCATGGCTTATTGTTGCTTCTTCTGGCATGGAAATGGGGGTGCTATGATGAAAACACTTGGCTCAATCTGTGAACAATTTGTGATATCAGACCATTAGTACAATCACAATGGCCTGTTGAGTGTACCAATGAATCATTCCCTCATAGTAGGCATTCATAGTGTGATGTCTTTGAGTCAGAATGAGTCATAGGCAAAACAAATGAACGAAACGTACAAAATGTGGGAAACCTAATAGCATATATTTGTTTTTGTTTTTTTCAAATACTGTCAGTATGAGTGTGTGGTGAAGTTGGGAAAGAAGGGGCATTCTGGGGCATTGAACAAGCTTTTGGGGTTATCCACGACCACAACACACACACAAACAACCCCCCCCCCCCACACACACACACACACACACACATTGTGAAACTTTCTTTCCCTCAATCATTCCCTCAAGTGTCGGTGCCTCCTGGAACCACTGCCTGCCTCTCGCTTCATCTTCAGAGCGTACCACAGCCAGAGAACATATTATCTACAGGTTAACCTCAGGCAGTAATCTGGCCTTAACCTTTACCTTACCAGTACCTTTCCCTCCACAGGTGCCAGCCACAGGTGCCAGAAACATGCTATCTGGCATTACCTTATTGCCTTATAAAGATAAAACCTTTACTGTACCATACATACCTGACCTTAACATGAGCATGTAACACAGTGCAGGTTCTCAGGAGCTGGGTAATGATTGTTATGTCTTTTAACCTGAAAACACCTCCTCCGTTTTGAGGACATGGGCTATCTGCTGATATGACTTATCTCTGTGTGTTGCACATGTGATCCTCTTAACTGACATGTTCATGTATAGAGTAACACCTCTAGAGCAGTGGAGGCTGGTGGAGGTAGAAATCAGAGAATGGGCTCATTGTAATGCATGGAATGGAATAAATAATGGTATCAAACATGTGTGTTTGATACCATTACTCATTCCATTCTATGCATTACAATAAGCCTGTCCTCCAATTTCTACCTTTACCAGCCTCCACTGCTCTTGAGTATAATAATCTGAGGTCTTCTCTGGTGATTGGCTCTGACCTTTGTCCCTTCCATGTCGACCATGTGTAGGTCAAGAATAGAATTATGACACGTGTCTGGCTGACCATGTTATATATAGTCCACCTTGTGACTGTTCAAGCAAAACTGCTGTATCAGCATCTCTTTGTCTCCATCCAAGCTAATCATGTATTTTACTCCTGTTAGGAATTCAGGTACAATGTTTTCTGGAGGATTTTTTAAACAAACATTTAGTGTCATGATTGTATCTATTTTTCCATTGAGTGCATATGTGACTGAATGGGTTTACTTATGGCCTTTTGACTATCTCCAGAGCCATGCATTGAGTGCTCCTCTTCCTTACTTAAGCACTTGAGATGGCATGCACCTCTGTGTTTGGCCTTGGAGGGGGAACAGAAGAGAGGGTCCAGAGGCAGGAGTGCTATTGTGGAGCTGGGTTAGGATTGACAGGTCACTACTTCAGGTATTTGTGGGACTCTTGAGCAAAAGGCCCTTGAGCAGGGAAATGGAGTATCACTGCATTGGCCACTGGTCCAATAAATGTGTGTGTGTGTGCGTGTGTGTGTGTGTATATATATATATAAATATAACTGCCTTCCAAAGATATTCAAGCACATACTTTATTTATTTATCTATTCAAAATCTTTGACAGGACATAGTTTACACACCAATGTAAATGTGTCAGTGTTAGCTACAGTATGAAGCTAACTTGCATCTGTAATCCCCTTGACAGGTTAAAACACATACAATTAATTACACAACATCATCAATAAACAACATCAAAACAACACATTATCTCATCAGTTCATCACAACAAGAAATCTTATTCAAGAGGAGCCACCGATTACTTAAAAGGACCGCGACTCGCGAGTCCGTGACTCACAACCCTAATGTTCAGGGTCGGGTGGGTCAATGGTGGGTCACAAGCTTTTGGCCGGTCACGGTCAATTCAGGTAACTGGAAAGATTGTTTTGTTCCTCTTCAAAGATCACAGGAAAATGCAAAAGCCTTTTTTAGGTTTAGTTGTTTTTCCACATGACCATTTAGGAAACTGTCCACGTAACCCATCCTCTCTACCCTCTCCCCCCCCCCTCCCCATAATGTGACCTTACCATGCCTCTACCCTCTCCTTGCAGTGAGATCAGACGTCATTGAACCTAGGAAACCCGGTCACCAGTAGAGACATGAGTTTTGTGTTAAACTGAGTGTCACACCCCAGCAGCCTCTTGGCTATAAATCAGTCTTCTCCTATTCGGCTTTATGGCCTTCAAGAGTCCTGGCCCCAGCCCTAACCCACACTCAACAGGGTCTCCACCAGCAGACCTCAGCAGACACCCACTGTGTTATGTATCTCCTTCATCTTCCGTCAAACAACCACAAATAAATTCCATGACATTTAACAAAAACAGCCACTTTTTAAAGAGTGTTGTAAAGAGGTCTAGTGCTAATCACACTCGGCACAAAAGTGAATTGAGGTAGTTCTGTCCTAACCAACAGTGCTGTTTGGATGCCAATGTCAACTCTTTGATATTATCTAATGATCCTTGAGATAGAGCATGTTAGGTCCAACTCGCTGGAAAATAAGTCAACAGCAACAGCGGTGGTGGTGGGAGGAAGGGAGCGAGGGAGAAAGGGAGCGAGGATTGGAGAGTTGTGAATGAGTCCAGGAGGAGGTTGTGGTGGTATAAGGAGCAGCAGGACCTCCTCTCCTCTCCTTTGGGTGTTTGCTTTCCTCTCCTCTACTCTCCTCCCCACTCCTTTAATCCCCCTCCCCCCCTCCCCTCCACTCTCCTCTTCTGCCCTCCCCTCCTCTCCTCTCCGCTGCCCTGCCCTCCCTCCACTCCACTCTTCTGGGTGTTTGCTCTCCTCTCCTCTCCTCTCCTCTCCTCTCCTCTCCTCTCCTCTCCTCTCCTCACCTCACCTCACCTCACCTTACCTCACCTCACCTCTCCTCTCCTCTCCTCTCCTCTGCTCTCCTCGCCTCTCCTCTCCTCTCCTTTCCTCTCCTTCCCCCCTCCTTTCCTCCCATCTGTCCCAGCACCCATCCCTCTGCCAGAACTATTCCCATGTAAACAGCGTTTTGGCACAAACACTGGGGGGGTGAAAACATCTGTTTTGTACTGATCTAGTCACCTTTTACCCGTTACCTCTCATGCCCTTTAACACAATCATTTTATTCAGAGGTGGAAAGTAACAAATACAAGTACTTTCATTACTGTAATTTAGTAGATTTTTACTTTTTGAGTGTTTTTGAAGTCATTTTACTTTGACTTGAATATGTTTTGAATAAAGTATTCTACTTCTCTACTTTTTTTTAAATCATCCATTACAGAGTACAAAAATAAATAAAAATAAAAATAAATATTGTTAATGGTTAATCATTTTTAGCCCCTAAAACAATACATACACATAAGATTTAATTTCGATGATGGTGAAATGCAATAATCAAGGTTAAGTTTTCATTTTGAAAGTAACGCAAATGACTTTTACTTGAGTACTTTTTAAGAAGCTACTTTTTTACTCTCTTTTAAGTTGTTTCCTAGACTTGAACTTTTACTTCAATACAATTTCACTTGAGTAGGATATTTCAGTATTCCTCCCACCTCTGCTTGTGCTGTGTCCTCAATGCCAGTTCGCCTGTCCAAGTCACTAACCCTGTCAGCTGTCGCTGGTGAGATAGTTTGGTCACTCAGAGTGATTTATGCAGTCAGGCTGCTACACAACTACAATATTCTTTAGCACCATTCCCACAGTCCGACCCTGACTTTGACTGTATATTCTTGGAATGTGTGTACTTGGCCCAAGGAGCAGACGACATGTGGATGAATTTATTGTATGTATGGAAAACATATGCCTGACATGTGCACTCACAGCAAGAAGTGCCAGTTTTTAATAACAGCAAAAAAAGTGGCCTGTGGATACCTCATCCATCATGAGTATAAATTCTGACAGATTTTATGGCTTTAAAAAGGTAGCGAGCCCCGGTCATTATGGGGAGCTTTTTCAGATGCCACAGTGCCAGCGCAGTATTGTGATATTACTGTAGTATTTTTACCTAAACATACCGTAGATTGATCACAATCACAAATATTAATCAATCGTGGCCCCTTTTATTGATTCAAAAGTATATGCATGTTTACGTGGACCACTGACCACTGTGTGTGTGTGTGTGTGTGTGTGTGTGTGTGTGTGTGTGTGTGTGTGCACGTGTTTTTTAGTGAGAGAGTACCTGTGTGTCCCCCTTGCATGGTCTGTAGCTGTATTTGAGGAAGCTACCATGTCTCACTTGTAAAAGTTGATCCTCATAGCAAGAACAGCAATAAAGAGACCAAAGTAGGTTATGTGAAATACTGAATTCCAAAAAAATCTAATGAATTCAAGGTAAGGGAACTCAAGGACAAGCAAGTGAAGCTACAAAAAAGTCTTTGATGATTTTTTTCTATCCTATTTCAAAAAGCCAGTGGCAGCCGTTGTTACTTTGGTCATGAATGATTGTGTATATATACGATAACACCCTAAATACTGTTGCAAGGAATTTGTATGGATTTCTCAACTCACTTACGGCACAGTATAGAAGATCCAGCCTACTGTTGGCTTATTCAAGAGGCATGTAGGAATTTCCATTTTTATGAGAACATTAGCTTCATGAACTGTAGCTGTACACACATGTTCACAAACGCTCCCCTCAAATGCTAATCCCCTCTCTGTGTTCTCTTCACCCATACGCGGGCTAATTACCACTCTGTGCATTATGGCTCCCATGTAGATTTAAAGTGTTTCCTTCTCCCAGAGCATTAAATCTGATGTTCTTTCAAACTGTTGTCCCGCTTTCCCAGATTTCCCAGAACCATCTCCCACTGTTTTACAATTTCTCTCTTTCGAAAAATCCGCCCTGGAAAGCAAAACCACAATTTTACTCTTTGTTGTTTTCTTGACTCTCCGAACTGTGATAATCTATGGCTGATGGCAGTGGAAGAGAGGGGGGAGACAGCCAAAGAGGGAATTTAAGGTCAACAACTCACTCTGTGGTTAGCTTATTCAAAACAAGAAATAGCATACGATGCTAAGGTCGCAACCGTTCTAGCACCATTCAAGAACATTGTTAATAAGTTGTTTCAGCATTTGAAGATGTACTGTAGGCTACTACAGTTGACTGAATCCACTTCCTTTGTGCAGTGGCAACAACGCAGCCTATACTCTATGTTTGGAATCACAACAACAGTTGATGATAGTGACTTGGAGTCCTACCAATGATGTATAGAACATTTTGATTTAGGTTAAAATGATTAAATACGCATTACTCCTCATTCCCAAAAACCCTGCCTGCCAATGCAGACAAGCAGACTGAGACTCTGAGCTGTGCTGGATTGTGGCTCAGGATATGTTTCATACTAGTTTCCGATACTCCCTCAAAGGGGATTTGTCATGTACACACGTTTTTGTAATTGTCTTGCTTTTATTACAAGAGCTGATTTATGTTTTAAGGTTTTTGGAATTCAGATACAACTCACAGGTGGTGCAGGACTCAAGGGATCTCGGTACGTATTACAAGGCTACAAGTTCTACACACGTCCATAAATTATTCAACATGAAACCTAAGCCTAGTTCTTATGGATGGTGGACTGTGAATGGTCCAAAGACTGGTCTTTGCCATGAATGTGTTGAAACATAAAGGATCTATTGAAAAACAGGGTACAACGGTAATTGCCTAAACCGTTTTTACCAGTGCCTGATAAAACAATAAAATAATATAATGTGTTCCTGATTAGGTGTATGCATGTTAAGAATTAGTGCATCTTCTTCATTTAATTATCTTGTTATCAATCCAGTAACACTTTTTATGAATTGACCATAATTGATAAGGATCACCATCGTCTATATTATTAAACCTTCAGCCTTTTATTAAACCATTGTTTTAATATATATATTTTTTTTTAAAATATATTTTGGATGCCACTACTACAGTCCTGTAAGTGTTAGCTCTCCAGGATATTCATGTTTAGGGGTCAGTCAGGCCTCTCTCTCTCTTGCACTAGTTCCACCTTGTTATAACGTTGGTCCAATGTCAACTTGAAACCTATGCTAATGCACTGTATAAAGGGGAGGGCTTTTGACATATGTAAAATACTATTCCTGTCACGCCCTCCACTTCCTCCCTCCAATTTGTTTTTGTTTACCTGGATGACATTCAGATTTTTTCTCAATACCTCTCGGAACATGTACTGCACGTTCGCCAAGTCCTGCAATGCCTGCTGGAGAATAAGCTTTTTGTTAAGGCAGAAAAGTGTGAGTTTCATGTCTCCACGGTTTCATTTCTGGGATACGTTATCGTCCTGGGACAAGTGTGTATGGATCCGGCCAATTGGCCTACAACGAGCCTCAAGCAATTATAGTAATTATAAAATATTTCTTGGATTTGCAAACTTCTACCGCAGTCACATTGCGGTTCCGCTCACTGCTCTCACTTCCACTTCTACCCCCTTCCTATGGACGTCTGAGGCTGAAGCCACTCTCAATGAGCTCAAGCGCCAGTTTGTGCGCCAGGTGGCGCCTGTAGAGGGGGGGGGGGGTACTGTTATGCCCTCCACTTCCACCAAGTCTGTGCCAGTGCCTCCCTCTCTCCTGTCTGTCTTTGTCTGTCTGTTTGTGTTGTGTGTGGGCGTGGCCAGGCTCCGGTTCCCTGTCACTCATCATCTCCACCTGCTCGCTCTGCTCACCTGTTGGTCATCTGCTCACCACCTCGCTGGATTTAAACCCCGGCTTTCCATCCACTCATCGCCAGATCGTTGTTTGTTGTTTCCAAGTTAGTCTCGTTCTAGGCCGCTTAGTCTCATATTGATTCTAAAGTCCTAGTGTTTTAGTACTCAGTCTGATCATTATCTCTTTATGTTCCAGGACCTCGACCCGGTTATCCACCTGCCTGCCTGTACGCCTGTCAGCCTGCCTACCTGCACTACCCGCCTGCCCTACTTGCCTAGTCTACGTGCCCCGCCTGCCCTGTCTGTCTGCCTGCCTGCCTGCCCTACCAGCCTGCCTGCCCTACCAGCCTGCCCTACCAGCCTGCCTGCCCTACCAGCCTGCCTGCCCTACCAGCCTGCCTGCCCTACCCCGTTTGCCATTCCACCCTGCTTATCCCGTTCCTTGCTATTCCCTCATTAAATACCCTATTATTTTATATTTGTGTCCTCTGTGTTCCACGCCTGGGTTCATTAGCAATTAACAATTCCCTTTCATTCTATTCAACATAAATCATTTCCATCAGGATCATAACTACAATATATATATATTAAAAAAAACATTATATTTTTGCCCACAAAGGATTCACAAGCTCCATGTGCTTTTGATAAAAATGTCAACAATAACTTATATCTGATGATTTATAGACTGCAGGCAAAAACTCCCTCAGATGCGCAGTGCGTTTTCACCACAGATATGGTTTTATGTAAGATAGTATTTAATTTCAGACAGCATATCAGATTGACAAGAAGACCATTCACTACGAAAGGGTCCCAATGGGGGTATAGAAAGTAAAACAACAACAATACATTAGCAAAATGTTTCATCAATCTTCTTATTCCAAAATAAATGTAAACTGAACACATATATCAGGGAATAAAAACGTTCTTTTTATTTCTGGGTTGAACATATTTTCCAGGGACTTTCCGGGTAATGGACTCATGAATTCATCAACTGTTATGTTTTATTGATTTGTTATTCCAATTGACGGTAGCACATCAAAATGTCACATGTCGGTATATCAGTACAGATGTCTTAGACTACATTTCACTTTAGCCACTGGCTTACATAATAGAACATACATATATACAGTATATGGTGTGTACATATAAGTATATATAATATGGTACATATATATATATATATTATATATATAAAATGTATATAAAGTGAAATCCTAAAGCGGGTTTCACACAGTAGCAGCAGCCTCGAGGGGATCCATTCACTTTCAATGGCAGCTGGGTGGCGGGTGGAGAAACACAATGAACACAGTTCAGCTTGGCCGATAAAAGCAAAGAAGTCTTCAATTCGACGCCCCTTCCGTTACCCAACTGAGTAGCAGATGTTTCCTTCCTTCCTACCAAACATAAACAAACTAGCATTAACGAGAAACTCTGAAGAAACTAATCTGAAACCCCTGAACTCTTGGTTGAGTGAACCTTGCGTTGACTTCGCCCCTACAGTTTGTTTGTCTAAAAAAAACTTCTGATCCGTGTACGTAACTTGATACATCGTGCAAGATTTACGCAAACCTCTGAGTTATGGGCGCAAATATTGAGTTAGGATTCCACCCATAATGACATTAGATGTGCCTAATTTGGTTATTTGGGAGGGGTTTCATCAGGACAGTCTCAGTGGTCAAATGACCGATCATGTTGGGGACTGTGTTGCTGTTGACCTCCAGAGAGGTCATGTTGTTGATCAGTTGCTATTATTGGTCCGTTCATGACTGATTAGCTCACTCATAATTAGCTTCAGTGCTAGTATTTCTGCCTCCAGGCATACACTTTGAAGTCTAACATTGTTAACCCTCTACTGCTGGCCTGGTCTGACTGGTGTGGGTGAGCTGCTCTCCCCTGGCTGTGACGGTTTCTCCTGAGTGTGTCATGAAAGCCGCTCATGACGCTGCACAGCACTTCAAAAGCCTCTCGGTCTGCTTCTTCCTCTGATGTTTGAATGGGTACCAGCATTTTTTTTGTCTCCTATCTGAGACTTTGCACTTAAAATGTCTTTGATGTCTAATATTCTGTTTGAACCGTCTGAACTAGAAAAGGTTTTACCCAGCAAACAGGGGTCTTGAGCTCCCCTCACGCTGCTGTAAGACTTTACCTTTTCACAAGGAAGTAGAGGCTCAAGGATCATAGAGAGACTTAAAACCTCTCCACCCTGAGATCAAATAGCAATTATGTCATTTGATAATTGTGTATAGGCCTACACATGCGATACATCAGAAGTTAGGTTTGAGTTTACTTCTTTAGTTTAGATCTATCCATATACAAAAGAAACAATCTTTTTTGTCATGTCAATCCATTAGAGATACTGTAGAATTCTACAGTATCTCTAATGGATTGACATGACAAAAAGATTGTTTCTTTTGTATATCCAATTCAACTCCTGGATTGAAAGTGGAAATGTAATTGTCAAGAACCTTAGCCAGCATACCTTCCAGAATGTAATAAAACTGTAGATCTGTAGGTATAAGCCTATTTGTAACAAATCATGTCTTAAACGTTAGACATGGTTCCAACCTAACACATGCCCTTGAATGTCTGTGTGGAGACAGATGTGAAGCGTTGGGTGGTCTTGGTCGTTGATACATCTGTACCCTTTCCCTTGCTGTGGATTCAATATGCTGTGTATGTCTGTTTCATTAAAAGCACATATCCCTGTCATGAGGTCTTGGGGTCTGTAAAAATGCAAATAAAGTTTTATCCTGTGGAATCTGTCTGCTCAATCATAAACCGGAGACGAAAAGCTTTATCAGGGGTTGTTTTGTTGAGCCGAAGCTCTGCAGGGAAATCACTGCAAAAACAATGCACACATACATTTAAAAGAATGTATCATCTTGCAGAATTTAATTGCAGATGAGTCTCTCTGTTTCTGCTCTGCACCTTATCTTGATACAGTATGCGTGAGTGTGAGGTTATAGTGTGGAGCTCCAGTTCCTCCTCTCTGCTATTCATGGGTGCTGCATGTTTCTTCCTTAATGAGGGCAGGATAGTTGTTCTCCCTATGAAAATATTAAGTTGCTGGCAGGGTGTTCTGTTTACAAAATACAGCCCTGTATGTAAGAAGGACGCAGCCGTTACACAAAGAGGCAAATTGAGGAGAAAAGGGTTCAGTTGTGAGGGTTGAATCGGGCCAACCCCTCTTTGAGCCCCCTCAATTGGGTCTAACCCCAAAAAGCCCACAACACTCATGTCAAAGTCAATCAGTGGAGCTATTTCTGTTTGGATGCCAAGCGGCTGCGTCAATCAGAAATAATCAGGCTCCTGTATTCTCTTTTACGTCCCTCTAAAAGTGGCATTCAGTGGCAGAAAAAGAGCCAGCCGTTGGACCCGTCCAACAAAGGGACCTCGTTTCAGGGAAGTCCGGGTCAGTCGAAAGTAACTAGAGCAGAGTGGCTTTTGAAGCATCTACTGTGTCATTCTCAACATGCAAAACAGGACATTCCTGCGCATCAGTGAAATTGGGGTCTGCTAATCCAGCACAGAGCCATTGTGTGTGAATACAGCATGTCTTGTGCACTGACCTCTTTTCACTCGGTCCCATTGACTTCAACAGCCTCTGTGAGGGCCGCTGAGGCTACAGCCCCAGTGTCATGTGACCTGGCATCATTTTTATCAGATGAAAGTTCTGGGAACTATGCTTGTGTGATAAGTATCCTTGCCTGAGACCTTAAGACTTGCGTTAGCTCCCAAATGTTATGGCTAGGTTCATTAGCTCAGCAGGCTAACACTGTCTTGAGGTGTGCATGTTGTTTGAGCAGAACGAGAAAGTACACTCCAAAAACCTTCACGTGAAACAGGAAATTAAATGTCATTCATGTATTACCATTGTCCAAAGAGATATTCATGTTTCTGAAGGTGTTGTGTGAGGTGATGCATTGTTCTCAAAGCAGCAAAAACGTCCTTGCTCACTTCTATCCATTGTTTTTTTAACTGAGAAAAAGCCCCCAGAGCAGTTGTGGGCAAAACCAGAGATGATTAAAGGAGTCCATGTGAATATTCTATCCTGGTGGTTAGACCTAAGCTGGAGAGGAATATTCATTCATTCATTCAAAAAAGATAAATCCCCCTTTTCTCTGGCAGCTCACTGTGTAGAGAGAATCTCTTGAGTTCCAAAGAGAGTTATGAGCGGCATTGCTGTAATGTAATTGACCTTTATTGCAAAGCTCAGATTAAAGTTTAGTATCAAAAAGAGTATATTTAACATATTTTTAACATTACATTTAAAAAAGACGGATAACTATGATGATAATGATAACAATGATAATGATAAAGCCTCAGTACTCTGGCTATCAGTAAGGGTTGCTAAACTGGAGCAACATTGCAGCAGGTTGCTTTGAGCAGATATGAAGGTCAGTTGATGGGCTCAACCTTAGTTTAGCTTAGTTTAGTTCATCTATGTATCCTCTCCTCTCCTCTCCTCTCCTCTCCTCTCTTCTCTATATTCTTCTCCTCTCCTCTCCTCCTTCTCTCTTTAATGTTGACTGTGCCTGCCTGTGTCAGCAGAGCCACTGGGCGTTCACATGAACCCTACCCTGACCCACTGCTGTACTGTTAGAGAGGTCTGCACCACCATAATCAGGGCATCATTATCTAATAATGACAGCCACCTCACCCAATGACCTGGCCGATCACCCCCTGCCCCCCATTTATACTGTTGCTATACAAAACTAGAATGAGAGGGTTATTATGAGCTTTTGGCTTTGTGATCAAAATGGGGGCCCTTTTGCTGATTATTAAATGTGAGCAGAATTATTTTGGGAGCACATTCCGCAATTACATTCTTACTTGTTACAGTCCTATTTCTCTTCCATGTTGTTGCAATGACATAAAGAAGGTACCATGTTTTTACCTCAGAGACATATATGGGCATATCTATATATCTATAATATATATCTATATTACAGTACATTCTAATTCTATTCTTCTAAAGAGGAGCATTTCTTTCTGCATTTTTTCCAATTAAAACTACTTGAATGTGAAATATCAATCATGAGAACGCACTCTTCACAAGAATAGAGAAAACCAGAGTATCTGCTCTACAAGTCAACAACACCGTACTAATGATTATCAATGATTACACAAGAGGCAGACAAGCAGCAGTACTGTATATCTGGGATGATGAATATGTCTTTGTGTGGATGTTGAGTTGACTGGTGGGATATGGCTGTACAGAAGCTGACATCAGAGCCTGGAGCACCGCAAGGTTGCGACCTGATGCCGTGTTGCAAAAGGACACAAAGGTCCTCTGTCAAAAAGCTACAATAAGTGTCCTTCCGAGCCTTATCAGAAGTACAGGATCCATGTAAGAGCAGCAAACCGCTTCTCTCCCCTCGGGGCTCCGAGCAGACATTTCATATTTGACCAGTACATGAAAATATTGTGTAATCTGAACTGGAATGGCTTTGTATACAATATCCCCCCTGGACTTCTGGGAGTGTAGCATGTTTCTATTTTAGCAAGTAAAACCATTTATCACACAAATATGCTTCCTCCTGCATTGTCCTTTGTTGTTTTCTGTCCCTCTTTAAATAGATTAACTTCAAAGGCCTACATAAATCCTTTATACACCTATATATATAAATGCTTTTATCTTTTATAAGACAATGTCATGCGTTATTAAGGGTAGCAAAAATGTTATGGAACATTTGGCAAAGAACCATAAGTGTGGACCAGTTAGTAATAACTCACTTTATGAAGTTGCTTACAAATGATTTGTGAAGCATCTTTGTAGGCCTTATAAAAGTTGTATGAAGACTTAATTAAAGAGGGGTTGCCCTGGCTGATTTCACCTTGATTGTCCTCCTCCTTTTTCAAAAACGCAAGATTTGTTTTGTGGAGGTTTGGTTTTCTGTACCAGCCAAAACCCAATCTCAAACATTTCTCAGGGTGAATCGGGATGCCACATCGCCATGAGTTCCTCTTTAAATCCTTAATCCTAAATTGTAGTTCATTGAACGTGTGGACCTTGTTTACCTATACTGTGCCGCTGCTGCTGCTAACCCAATCACTTTAGTCGCAAGTCTGCTTTGTTCTCCACTCCTCTGATTTCCACTGTGTTTGTTGACTCCAAATAGCATCAGCCACAATGAAGTTGAAGACTTAATCTAATTCCACCATCACAAAGGTTAAATCAGTTATTCTGAGTCTCACTTCATATCTACTGAGGTCTGAATGTTCCAGGGCAGTCTTGTGATCTCAGAAACGCTGATCGGAGATAACATGGTTCACCCCCTTAATCTTCGGATCGCTTTGGTCTTGCCTACTTTACCAAATTCAAGACATTTGTTCCATTTTACACTATCGACGCAGATCACAGTGGTTGCAAGGCCGAGCGCTCCCATATACATTCTCGCTGTATTGACGTTAACTTGTTTATGTCCTTTTTAAAATCACATATTGCTAGTAATAGGTCACATGAGCAATAGAAAACCCCCTAAACCCAGCACTGGCTCACCCTCATCAACTCTCTGTCTGCTGAACTAGATTTGCCTCCAAGATGATCCTCAGACTCTTCCTCCATTGCCATCACAGTGCTCTGTGCTCAAAGTCTGTGGTCACAGGGAAAGGCTATACCTTATTTGCAATTGTTTACCTTTTAGCACTGTTTTTTCCTCTTGGGCCTGTTTCTTAAAAGGGCCATATCCAGTGAATCCAATTCCAGAAAATCACCAAAATCATAGATTCTATTGATGCTGTGCTAAGTGGTTTTAGTTCTGACCCTATATGTGCGTGGATCAGGGGAGGCTGGTGGAGGTAAAACGGGCTCATTGTAATGCAGGGAATGGCGCCCGTACTGTATCTCGTTATGAAAGCTGTTTTGATACACCACCAGAGAGGGAAAGCCCATCACCTTGGCGGGGAAGGTCACTGGCAGGATTTTGCTGTGCTTTCCACATGGGCCAGCTCATATACTATTAACTTGGATACATTAACTCTTGTTTGTCTCAGTGTTCCCTAGCTGTAAAAGTTACCCAATGTGGCCTACCCTATAGGAAGCAGTATGGCAGCTGGTTTAATCTTTACACGGACACACGGTCATGTCTGTGTGCTGATCTGCAACTGTTCAAACGAAAAATAATACATTGAACCCATGTCTCCAGCACGGTCCCCA
Source organism: Argentina silus (assembly GCF_951799395.1). Lineage (NCBI taxonomy): Eukaryota > Metazoa > Chordata > Actinopteri > Argentiniformes > Argentinidae > Argentina > Argentina silus. The sequence goes on from NC_139671.1 coordinate 12,836,837, forward strand.
TGTCAACATATAATGACTGTGTCAATAATGTGCTATGTGTCCTCCCCCACAGACACACTGCTACATGACCTATAGGAGAGAGAACCTCAGGTTAACCCCCTATCACCTTCATATCAATGTTCTACCAGTGGTTTATGCATTGCCCACTGGTTTAACTGGTCTCTCTGGTCACAGGCATGGTGGTTTGAATATTGTTAGTCGTGTTATAATATATTCAATGCATCTTGTCATTTTCTTGTACAATGGAGGGTCGGCCTTACGCTGCATTGGAACATGAAAGAGTCATCTTCAATTCTTCTGTTATTCCTCATTTATTCCGAACTTGTAATATAAATAATTCAATAATAGTGATAACTGTCATATAAATATTTCATTGATTGTCAATGGGAGATTTGCACAAAGGTTTGTGTTCTGTGAAGATTCAGCCCTCGAGCCTAGAATCAATATTAGACATTGAGAGATCTCTTATGACTACACAAATGATATCGAAAGAACCTGTCAAGCCAATTGTTCACTTTTGGGTACCCTGAAACGGTGAAACCAATATGTACACACATACCATCAAATAAAAGCTGAGAATCTCTACTTTGTTTGATTTCAAATCAAGTGTAGAGCCAAAAGAGGACAACATGTTTCACTGTCCCCTTACTTACGCAGGACACTGTATTTGTATGATTTATAAGTTTCTCTTCCAAGTATAGGTTTGTTTCTTCGTGGACAGCATTTTGCACTGTCAGCAGTTAGCTAAGGTGTGCAGTATCCTAGGTGCAACATTTGAGAGAAGGTGATAAAGATCTTTCACTGTTTTCATCAGGTACAAAGTTTGCACCTTTTTGCCCCAGTAGGTGATAAAAAACCCACCACCAAAAACAAAGATAAAACAGTTCTCAGTTACACGTATACTTTATTGTTTTACACTTTCGCAATAAATTGTGCATATATATATATATATATATATATATATATATATATATATATATATATATATATAATTGTGCATATATATATATATATATGCACAATTTATTGCGAAAGTGTAAAACAATAAAGTATTGTTTTACACTTTCGCAATAAATTGTGCATATATATATATATATGCACAATTTATTGCGAAAGTGTAAAACAATAAAGTATTGTTTTACACTTTCGCAATAAATTGTGCATATATATATATATATATATGCACAATTTATTGCGAAAGTGTAAAACAATAAAGTATACGTGTAACTGAGAACTGTTTTATCTTTTTTTTTTTTTTTTTTAATCTTTTAATCTTTTTTTTTAATATATATATATATATATATATATATATATATATATATATATATATATATCCTCTATTATAGTATATACTGTATTACTCCATTGTTCTAAGCCTCTGTACAAATGCTTAGTAAACATTGCCCCAGGGGTTGTGCAGAGCTGGCATGTGCAGTGCAGTTTCATGTTTAGTGGGGTTAATGCGCCCTTGACCTGCTCTCGGAGGTGCTGTCCTCGTTTGTACTCTGCTGGGAACCGGACCACGTGGAGCAGAGGGCAGCGAGCTTTAACAGGTCAGAGGAAACAAGCACACACAAGCCCAACCATGACCCCTTCCACCCTCCCCACCCCCAGAAGGGGCCAAGGGGAGTGAGTTACTGGGATTTTTTTTCTTCTCCTGTCAGGCAACGCTATCTACCCTGCCCCAACGAGCTTCCCCTTCAACACATCACTTATTTGTTTATTTGTTAACCTAATGTCAATGATTCACGTGTCATTATTGGTGAGGCAGAGGCTGCGAGTGGTCAAGAAGGAATGTCATGGACTCCCCTTGAATTCATGAAAGTGGAAATATGGTCACACCTGATCACCAAGTAAATTAGGTTAATTACTTATACCGTCAGGTGTAAAGTTAGAGGTAAGATTAGGGTCAGGCTTAAGGTTGCAGGGTATGGTTAGGAAGCTTGCACCCTGTGTTGTTCGGTTGGTAGCATGGAGCATGGTACTTGTGTGACAAACAGCATTCAAACTCAGGTCTCCCATAATGAAGACACAAGCGGACACATTAGACCAAGAGGACCTGCTCATGGTCTGAAGGCAACACTTAAGTTTAAATGTATTTGGCAGGGCTGCCTCATCAGCCTGATTCCAAATCACCTCTGCTACATTAGTAACACTTACTGTAGATTGTGGGTTTTATTCCCACTTGCACCATAAGGTACACTGGATAAAAGCTTCTAGCAAATTGCCTTTGTCCTTTCTAACATAGCCACATGCCCATGGTTGGGTAGGTTAGTCTCAGGGGAGGCTGATGGAGGTAGAACACATGTGTTGGATACCATTCCATGCATTACATTGAGCCCGTCCTCCGATTTCTACCTCCACCAGCCTCCCCTGGTTGGTCTGTAGGTGGATGGGGGTGGGGGGGCTTTTTCGTTAAGTGTGACTGAGAGTGATGGGGCCAACATGATCTCATCAATCATTAGAAAGATATTGTAAAATATTATTTACCCAGAAAATGTAAAGATGTGACCTTTGTGTGAAATCTTCAAGTTTACATGAAGCACTTACGTGGTGGCAAGGTGTTCGCCTGCTGTGAGAGTGGATAAATAAACAAGTACGTCGTACTTACCTCACCAAGCTAAAAGATTAGTCATATCTTTACATTTGTCTTATATGACTCATATCTTTGCATTTGTCTTATATGACTCATATCTTTGCATTTGTCTTATATGACTCATATCCTTACATGTGTCTTATACAGTATGAGTCATATCCTTACATAATTTATTCAACCAGGGGAGTCCCACTGAGATGTGATTTTTTTTTTGATAAATAGCACAGAGAACGAAGAGGTATTGTGTAACAGAGAAACACATAAAAGCACACTATGTTTAAGAAAAAAATGCAACTCAGCGGTGGGATTATAAATCTCTATTTCAACATATGGTGGACTTCCTTCCTGCTGTTCACTCCCCTTTCCTCAATGCGCCCTCCTCAGAGAGCGCAGATCCAGATTCTGTTCTCTGTGTGGAGATGACCTGGGCTGAACCCTCCTTCCACCATTGCACTGGCCTGTCAGAGTGAGTGGGCGATCAGAGATACCAACATCAAGGCTGCAAAGGCAAGCTCCCAGCACTGCGTGACGGCTCCACTCCCCTCTCTCTCTCTCTCTCTCTCTCTCTGTGTCTCTCTCTCTCTTTCTCTCTCTCTCCCTTTCTCTCTCTGTCTCTCTCTCTCTCTCTCTCTCTCTCTCTCTCTCTCTCTCTCTCTCTCTCTCTCACACTATGCTCTCTCTTTTTCTCAGCCCTTTTTCTCTCTACTCTGTATTTGCTCAATTTCTCGCTCCGGTGCTGTGCGCTGCTCTCTCTCTCTCTGCTCTTGTTATCCTCTCTCGCACCCACAATTCTCTCTCTTTTTTCCCTCTCTTTTTCTCTCCCCGCTCTCTCTCTCTATCTCTTTCTCTACGCTCTCTCTCCATTCTCTCCCCCATCTCAGCTCCTGCTCTCCCTCTCTCCCTCTGCTCTCTCTCCCTCCCTCCCTATGTCTCTGCTCTCCCTTCCACTTCTCCCCTCCACTTATTTCTCCCTTTGTGCTCCCCCTTTCTCCCAATCTGCTCTCTCTATCTCCCCCTCCTCTCTTCCTCTCCCTCTCTGCTCTCTCACCCCGCTCTCGCTCTCTGCGCTGTCACCCCACTCTCCTTCTCCTGCTTAGCTCCTGCTCTCCCTCTCTCCCTCTCTGCTGTTTCACCCCGCTCTCCCTCTCCCTCTCTGCTGTCTCTCCTCCCCCTTCCCTCCCCCTCCTCTCTGCTGTCTCTCCCGCCTCTTTCCCCCTCCTCTGCGCCTTGCCATGGCCCTTCCATCCAGACGCCTGCAGGGGCTGATGATACCATAGCAGCTGCTCAGAGGAGGTATGTACCTCCCACTGAGACACTGGAGCTGCTGGTATGGCCCCATCAATATTTAGTGTTAATGTGTTTGTATTCTCTGGTAATTTTATTAAAATATTTGCTTTGATAATATCAAAAAGAAAGCGCAAGTCTGGAAGCCACCTCTTTCGATATATTCAATATATACTTGAGGCACACGTTTCAGTCTCAATGGCATGGCATTATTTAAATTGATTTAAATTGCTACATTATGTTCAACCCTGCATTCACCTACTCAGCTAGCCGGTTATGATAACAAACTGCTGTATGTTCTGAAATTACTACCTAAGTGGGTCTGTTAAGTGTTGCCAAAATACTACCTGCAGGAGGAAATTTCCACTCTAGCGTTGAAATGCTTTAAGGCTCTTTACATCCCCCTCAAATCCATATCTGATTTTCCTTCCCTGAAATCTGGGTCTGGTCTCTGATAGGGTTGTGTGAGGTTGCCTTCTTTTTGTTGGCCCCACACTGTCAACATAGCATCTGCTAAGTATTAGAATTTCTCTCATGTGGAGCCCTGCTTAGTATATAGAAAACTATACATAACCAAAGACAGCAGCATCTTGGTCTCTGTGGCCAGTTCCTAGCCCAAAACAAAACAAACAATTGTTTCTCTTCTATATGCCTCCCTCCTTATCCCCCCATCCTCCTCTCTCTCTCATCCCTCATCCCTCTCTTCTTGTCTACTCTACTGATTGCAATTTGTTCAGTAAAGTAACTGAAGTACAACAGCAGCTCCTCTCCTCCTACTCTTCATCCACCACCACCACCCCTCCTCCTCCTCTTCATCTGTCCTTCTTTCCCCTCTTCTCTCCTCTCATCCCTCGCCCTTCTTCCCACCTCCCCCTTCTCTCCTCTGTGCTCCTCTCCCCTTCTCATCAATCCCCCTCCTACCCTCTCTTCCTCCTCACCCTTCCTCCATCCCTCTCACCTGATTGTCAGCAGCCTTCATCTCCTCTTCCTCATCATCCACCCACCCCTCCCTCCCTCCCTCTCTCCCTCCCTCCTCTTCTGCCTCCCCCCTCCCTCAGTCCCTCTCTCCTGATTGTCGTTTGCTCAGTGCCATCTGAGGTAGCAGGCCCAGGCCGGCGGAGCTACAGATTTACCCAGCAGCACACGTCACCAACAGGGGAGCGCAGAGAGCTCAAAATAGCCCAAACAGTACCGGGTGAATGGGGACCTAAGTGGCGGTTACTGAGGACAGATCTGACAACAAAATGGGGCTTTTCAGACCAGATGTGAAGAAGCGTTAGTCTCTTGTCTGATCACCTTTCAATTATCAAATTGTTATGGGTAATGCTAGAGAGCATGTGATGTGGTTGTTCTACAGAGAGGGGATGTGTTTGGAAACAATTACATTGACTTGATTTAATGTTATTCACAGGAGTGCTACACCGGGATGCAGCGTGTGTATTCCGTGAAGTACCTGTCAGTGCAGTCATTTAACCTGCTACACCAGAAACGTCAACAGTTGCGCTTGTGAATGCAGAATAAATATCCCTCCCTTTCTGCATGGAACTTCAAATGTATCAATTCCTGACGTTGAACTTGTTGTTTTACGTTGAGAGTCCTGTCAAATCAGACAGTTGGGGCTTGTCCTTTACCTCCAAATATAAACAAGGACTGTATTTTAGTTTATCAGCTAGTTCTTCAAACAGGTACCGCGATTGTATGCATGTATTGCCAATATCAATGCTTCTATTACGTTATCATACTATGAAACTGAGTGAATATGTTTTGAAGCATTGAAACCTATCATTTCAGGCACTTTGTATGGGGTTTATGCACGTGGATCAGTGAAAATAGACTCCAATACCAATTTTACACAGTCGCTCAATGTCTACACTTTACGCACATGCTGGTGTAGCAGGTAACATTGACTACAATAGGAGTCGATCAACTCCGTCCCACGGACGTGGATTTCACGTCCATAGTGTAGCAGGGCTTATTCCTCTCTCAGTTTGCAAAATGGCACAGCTTGTGTACTCTGGTTGTAAACTTTGATTAGGAATGTTGGCAAAGTCATGGCGGTTGGGGTTGATAAAGGAGCTCTCGCAGGGCGTGATTGTGCAACACTGAACAACATACATATTGTTGTTGAATACAAACAGAAGACACATCAAAGGGCTCTGTAGATATGAGTTACAGTATGCATTTAAAACCATCTGACAACAGCTGATTAAAACAATGTCATACTCTGGAAAACGTTTCAGTTGAGATGAGTCCACCCTGAATGATTGAGAAGAAATGACTAAGAAATGAGTCTACTATTGTCTCAGATGGTCACTGTCACTAAAGCTTTACGGTACACAACATTGACACAGTGAGGAAGATTTGAACCTGAGGTGAGTATTCTAGACTAGGTGAGCTTCATGCAACCATTATGAGTAATGGTATCTATCACAGCTCTTAGTGTCAATTTATCTCCGAATTATAGAGCAGAAAATGATCTGAGAGAGCACTCATGAGTGTGTTCATGAGTTCATTCCAAACCCTCTGACGTCTGAACGACACTAAGCTATGGAGATCAATGATCAGAAGAATATGTTTCATGTACTGACAACAGAGGGCCCCAATTTGCTGGAGCAAATAGTGCTGAGCAGAGCAACATTACAACTCTGAATACTCAATATGACATTGTTAATATCTGATATTGAGATATTAACAATGTTTTTGAGAAAACTGTGATCATTCATCCAGAGTTTTAGTAAACAGTCTGAAAAAGCATTTGCATATCATGGAAATACTAGTTAAGAGTATTAAAAACTCCCATCGGATGATGTATTATTGTGTCTATTAGAAATATTACGGTAAAGATGGAAGACTTTGCGCCCATTTTACACATTGTTGCACATGCAAATTGGAACCCTATAGGCTGTAATATAAAGAGGAATTGACTGGCCACATACAAACGGTCTTCAATCATCTTCCATCATCACTTGGGTGTGTGTGCTACATATTTGCAACCAAGTAGAGTAGTTTACAATAGTGTCTGATTGAGTTCTAGCAAAACACAATACCTCTTCTCTGAAGTGGCTTCCTGCCCTCTTCTTTCACAGCAGGAGATGCAAGTAGAGACTGGAACATTTAAATACTCTCAATAGCTTTAAAATGTATTAAAAAAACAACAAACAAACAAAACAATGCTCACCCAAGCCCTCCAAATAGAGTGTGCCACATAGTTAGCCAGCTTGTAACCTAGCTCACTGAGATCTTTAGAAGCTTGCATAATTGCAGGCTGTTTTTCTTGCATAAGGGGAAAAAGCATGTGGGGTTTAATTATGAACGGCGAACAAAGGAAACATTCAGGGTTTTTCTTTTCTTGTTTTAGAGCACACAGACTCTGTAATTCCTAGAATTTCAGCAACAATTTCTTTGTAAAAAAGCCCAGTCTCCAGGACAACCTTCACCCCAATGAGCGGGAGTATTTATGATGACTGGCATCTGTTTGATGCTGGAACAAATACATGCGGGTTTAGTAACACCCCCTTCTATAATGTATAGCTGTATCTACTGACAGGCCCCTCAGGGTCTTGCCTGAGATGGCCTCTATTCATCTATTTCCATCATCCATCTCACATGCTTGACTTGAAGTAATGTAACCATTATTCTGAAACTGTCTGTCAAGTTCAAAGTACTCATTAATGGACACAGTGTGTGTGTGTGTGTGTGTGTGTGTGTGTGCACGTGCGCATGAGTGGGTGTATGCATGTGTGCGATAGAGACAGAGAATGAGAGAGAGATAGTTTGTTTGAGTTTTCACATTAACGCTTAGTCCCTCTGTGTATGGAATCCACACCGGCAAAAGCTTGATTTAGAGTCGAGGGTTATCCCATTTCACATCAGTTCTGGATAATCTGACTTTTTTCGGTTATTTTATGAGACAATAGACTTTTTGTCCCTGCAGCATTGAGGGGAAAGGAGAGAATGTTGGCAACAGACTACAGGATTTGGGAAAATCTGAATATTGAGCAATTAAGGCACCGAAAGGGATGGTAGTAATTATAATGTGTGCCGCTATTACATCGGTGTCCTGTAGAGGGAGGCACTGTGCCATCTACAAGGAAAAAACATGCATGGGGTGAATCTCAAAAGCCTTCATTCCTCACATCCTCTCTCCTTGCCTCCTTCTGGGAAGGTCAGAAGTGATAAACCTCAGATCTCCTTCTACAAAGCCTTTTGAGAAGGAGGCAAGGAGAGGCGACATGAGAAATCAATGATTGATATAGCCCATAATTAATATTATCTCCTATAAAGCAAAGCACTTCAGAATGCTGGGCTGGAGCAAGAGTCTGCTCACTCAGTAGTTGTCCAGAACAAGCGTTTCTCACCATAGCTTTGTGTTATAAGAAGACATTACAGTCCCTGTCCCAAATCAACCCTTACCCTCTAGGCACTTGTGTAGATCTGAGAGGATTAGATAGATGTCTGAGGAATAGGGCTCGGGGTTGATTACGGAGTCAGGGCTTGAGTGAATCATCACTGAGCTGTTACGATAGTGAATATGAACAACTCTGTTGACGCACTGATATTTTTGTCCACTAGATGTCCCTAGAATTTAGTCACATTTAGTCACTATTTTGGTTACATTTCACAGCCTCCATGTCATAATAATGTAATAACATGGTCATGTATAATTTCTATAATAATACAATGACATAAGACAACATGAACAGTTATGAAAACTAGAAGCTTCTTAGTTTCAAATTGCAATGCACTCCCTCCTGTACTTTTTATTCATATCGCAATCAGCTTTGTTTTGTTCAACGTCTACTCCAATTTCTTCGCTTAAGTAAAGTCAACCACATCCACATCAGATGATGGTGACAGCTTCACAATCATCTGCTGCTAAACGGCTTCATCCAACAATCCATTTATGTCACATTTCATAAACATTCTGATAACCATACATTGACAAATGTACAAAGTTCAGTGTCAGCAACAATATTTCAAATAAAGTATGCATAAAAGAATAATAAACTTAACATCTTTGTAATGACTCCAAATGTTACACAGCATATATAAGCAGTCACCTAAGAAAAGTACTCAGCAAGAGAGGCATTGCATTATTGTAACAATATCCCAACAAATACATGAGAAGTACATAACGAGGTCACAGCATTGTCCGCAAATAGCAGCCATTCACAAGATACCTGAGTGAAATGCGTACTTATACTGTAGGCCACAGAAATACAACTGTCACATTAATACATTGTCATGTATAATGAAGTCATTTGCATGAATTATGCTTACTGTGTAAGCATACAAAACACTTTCAGCAGGAAACTAATTATAAATGTTTTCAATTAACCCTCACCACAAGGCCATTCATAGGTTTGACAATCTTCTGCATCTCATGTTAGAAATAATACCTGACTGAATTAATCTATACCACTCTCATGCAGGGAATTGCCAGCTTACAGTTATGTGCCCTTCAGTTATGAAAGAGAAATATGTAATAATACTTTAAAGTTGTAACCCGGCATCCACTGTTTTCCAATCATTTTTTGTTTTCCTCCTACCACAAAAACTGTATTAAACTCTCTCCATTTTCAACATGAAAGCCTTCACAACACTGCTGCTGCAGTTTTTCTGGCCTTATTCCCTTTTAAAATTGTGCACTTGGCAGCTCATTCATAAAATACAACATAAATACAAATACAACTATTTTCAAGTAAAGCCGTGCCTAAAAACAGACATGTGTTTTGTTTGCCATCAAAAGCCAGTAGCTTGCATCAGTACAAAGCCTATCTCCCTGTCCTTTGATGATGACATCATGACAGAGAGAGGGAGTAGTCAGTAGTTAGAGTACTGTAGTGTAGATGCGGGGTACAAACCTCGAGGTGTTTTGTGTCGCTTATGGCACTTTATTCATTATGTCACTAACTGCTATGAGAGTGCACAGCACAGCCAGCCTGGTATCACTAACTAAGTGTATTAATACGGACGCGTGATTACAGGTGTCCTGTAAGCTGACAATTCTCATTTGCTCAGGGAAAACAGCTACAAAAAGACAAATATGCATCATAACTGTTTTTGTTTTATATAACTATATTTGGTTTTCATTCGCTAATTCCTGCTGCAATGTTTGCTAGTATAACAGCGTACACCTATTTTTTCAGGTATAAATCAGCGGACACTACAACCCTCAAGGACCGAGGTTGAGTCCCGCTGAGACCATATATACTGAAAAATGTATGCACTGACTGCAACGTAAGTCGCTTTGGATAAAAGCGTCAGCTAAATGGCATACATTATTATATAGTTAAGCACTACTACTCAAACTGTCAGGTTTGGCTCTGAGGAAGCTGATGAGGAGCTCGTACGTGGCGAACACCACCATGTTGACAGGGAAGGCCCGCAGCCAGTTGATGGCCAGGCTATTGATGAACACCCTGCTGCCCTCCACACGGACAGTCTCAGTGATGCAGTTGACAAAGCCCTTGTATCTCTTCATCTCCCTGACTCCGTCCATCTGCAGACGGGCCTTGATCACGTCCATGGGCGTGGCCACAGTCCAGCCAGTCATACCAGCCAAACCACCCGCCAGCAACACTCCAGTCCACTCTGAGAATCAAGAGAGTTGGGGGGGGGGGGGTTGATACACTGCTGTTATTTTTGGACAAGGTTTGATCAAAGCAGACAAAATAATATGTGGCACAAACAAAGCCATCATGAGAAGCTAGAGTGGTAACATTACACAATATTATGTATAATACACAGAATAGATTCCTCCTATCCCCACCATTCTGGAACACTGAGTCCTCTTGAATGAGCCTCAGCTTCTGACTGATAAAACTTCACTTACCTGGTCCCTTCTTCCCTGGAGGGGTCAGCAATTCACAGAGTGTGCTGTAAGTCAGGAAGTATGTAGCGAAGGATGGTCCGTCTCTCATGATGAGGGGGAGAGCCCCCCTGTAGAGGCCCAGCACCCCCTCCTCTCTGACGATGGTCATTAGACAGTGGACGGGCCCACTGTACTTGGGTTTGGGCAGGTCGATACCACCTCGACTGGACTCTGTCTGGCACTGCAGTCTGACTTTCACAATGTCACCGGGTGACATCACTGTCACCTGTGTGGGGATAAATTAGGCCATGCCACTGTCCTCACACGCACATGGTTCTGACTTATCAGCTGTACCCCCTAAAATGGAGGGGGTAACACATGTCGGGTCCCACTTTAGATTGAGTTTGATTGGAATGCATTTACATGACTGTTACATTGGCAGTTAACACTGTAATTACATTGTAATTAAATGTAACTTCCAATGTAACTACCATGGCAACATACAATATTAGCGCACCTAACATAAAGTGGGACCGATATGACACTGTCCTCCCTTGAACATCAGCGCCATGAGCGTCCAATCAGAAATTGAGCATTACCTGAGCCACACCCCCAGCCAGCCCTGAGAGGAAGATGTCCAGTTTGGTGTTTGGTGCTCCAGCACCCCCTCGTAGCTGGCTCAGGCACTGCCGGCAGTTCATGTAGGTGCCAAACACTACAGAGGAAGTCATGGAAACCGTGGTAAGGGGCAGAGCCATCCCCTTGAAGAAGCCATGTACCTGGAGGAACCAGAGAGAGAGGTGTTGGGGGTGTTGATGGACTCGACTGATGACTTGAATAGGGTGACTAATGAGAGACTCCCTAAACGATTAGTGAAGGACTCCATAAACGACTGTTACATACCCCTTCCTTTCTAACTGTCGCTACGATGCACTGCCATATTCCAGTAAATTGTTTTTGAGTTTGTATCCTGACCTAAGAAAAATAAGTAAGCCACACAATCGTTAACATAAAGGTTAGGGTCTATGCTATGCCTCAAATATTTTCATTTCAATCAAAAAATAAACTTACCTTAACTGTGTCAAAAGGGTACCCAACAGCAACCCCACATGCCCCTTTGTGTAGACAGAGAAATGGAAATCAAGACCTCTGAAAGTTTACCAGGAGTAGAGAGAGAAGATGCCAAGCAGCCTACCCCATTGTAATGAAAACCACTTTGTTGGCATCAAGTGAACCCTCCAGAATGTAGGTAATCACCCACAAAATACATGGTAACATTAACAGCATTTGGTATTCAACAAAGTTATACCGATATTGCATGTAAAGGGTATAAATTGTGTTGAATTCAAAATAGCATATAGCAAATAGGCAAAATAGCATAAATGAAATAGCTTCAACATAATTTCTGGGCAAATAACTGCTGAAGAATGCATGAGGTAAGGCATTACAACCAAATGTTGACTGTCATTTGGGATACTGTCATAGGTACGCGTCTGTAAAAACCATATACTGTACACAGAGGCGGACAAGACAGATTGATGACGGACAGGTCAACACTGCCAAGAAGGATTTGGGGCTTTGAGACCTTATACACAGAGGAGGCCAGGACAGATTGGTCATGGACAGGTCAACACTGTCAAGAAGGATTTAGGGCTTTGAGGCCTTATCTTGACAAATCCTTGCAAGTCAAAAGTAAAAAAAAAAGAAGGCTACATTCATGCACGTTAGATCTGTTTTGCACAACCCCAAAATCTGGACAAAGATTTGAAGGATATGGCATTGGGAATATCAACTGAACTCAACTCAACTCATCCGGATAGGGCTAGTTGCTTAGGCTACACAGCATTTCTAACTTTACTCTAAGACTTACGTTCTTGAGATTTAACACGACCTATTGTACAGTACACTTATAGAGGACACTGGAAACCTTCCTACAGTTGTATTATTAGTTTGTATGTTTGCCGCTGTAGCTGCAATTACCTACCTCCAATGGATCCTGCAGCGAAATCGGCAATATGCATCCTTGCCCAGAAAAGAACAGGGTTGATATTTCTAATATCAACGTAAATCCATTCTGCTCATGTTTCCGCGGAAATCGTACCGTCGTATCTGTCAGTAAATGCGTGGACCAGCTGCTAGTGCCACACTATGACTGCTCTGCGTCCTTCATACCAAATAACACGTGCAGCTGCATATGAATCGCTTCTTCCGATAGTGGGGCCGAGTGAAGCCGAAGAAATCCGACGTTGCTGTTGGCAAGTCGAGGCTTGTGCACATACTGTTGAGGTAGAACAGTATTCTTCTATACTGTATCTACGCTTGTGCATGAATGATTGGATTGGGGTATGCATGATTGGATTTAGGCACTGTTTCATTCAAATGTTTTATAACCGAGCAAACTTCATGCCATTGAGAATAATGATTTTTCAGTGACCTTGTATGTAGCCAAACCCAAAGCAATTATTATTTTCTTATTTCTTATTATTTAGACAGGATCAACCATTGCAATCATTGGTATAACGACAAACACACAATTTGAACTTATAAAAAAAACCCACCCAAATATGATCACCAAAAACAGTTTATGTTTTTATTCAATGACCCTCTTCAAAAGCGAAACATCACACGGCACTGCTGACGCAACCTTGAAAGCGTGGTCATTTTGATGCACAACCAATGAGCAATGGGGTAAGATCTTAAAATAGGGGTGTCGGCTTCGAAAATGTATTTTGATTGGATACGATGTTTTCCACGCCTCTCTGTCAACTGTCAAACGCTGTTACAGAAATAGTGAGATCAGGGGGTAGGTACTACTCATGGAGGTCGAATAAATGTATTTAACGAGAGAGTGAAAGCTTACTCCTTGATAGCTAACACAAACGGTGAGACGAAGATAGAAGACATTGACAAGTTGACTGCAGTGGTAGCAGCTAGCTAGTTAGCTAGGACATTATCTGCGAGACACGAGACTGGCCTAGCTCGCTAGCTAATACGGAATAAGGAAATAAGGAATAAAGATTCGGCATCAAAACGCAAAATAAGATAGCTGTTCGGTGAGATTGTAGACCTCTAAACTCTGAAGAGCGGTGATGGACTTTCTTGCTGGCTGCATTGGAGGTAAGTCAGAGATCAGCTAGCCAACCACTCTGACTCTCACCTTGATCATGACTGAGTTAGTAAGCGTGTCATGCTCGTTGCCACTTGCACATGCGATACTGCAAAAAGGGTATGTGGGATTCATTCCCTTTGAGTGCTATATATGCGCATGAAAGCTTTCGTAGCTTGCAAAATAGACATGCCACTAGCTATCTAGCATTGTAGTCTGTCACCATCATAGCATTTCTATGATGCAATTCCATTGCGTGATTTCAACTGCATTTTTCTACTTACCGCAGGTTGGCGCTTCACGCTAGGCGCATTCTCAAAATTCTTTCAATGGAAATTAACAACACGTGACATAATACTGTGAACATTAGACAACGTAATGTGGCGTAGTTGGGTTAGGTGATGTTAAAACCTTAGTAGTAAAATGATTGAAATGCATTGGCTAAAAGAACTAAGATGGAAGAGAGGCCTCCCAATTTCACACTAACAATAGGCTGAAACATTATTGGGAGGCATGACTTTTGTTGCAAGCCTACAGATTTTGTGTTGTGTATTGGGTTCACCTGAAGGGTAAACTATTGGCTATCTATCTGAACGATCTATCTGGGTACCCTGCCATTTACTGCTCACTATAAAATGCTCCAATATTACCTTGTTAGTATTCTGCTGATTAGATTTATTTACCAGTAATCAGGCCATAATGGTATAACTGTGGATCAGTTCTGTTCTGTTGAAAGCAAGAAGTGTCTTTATTTCAGGTGGTATTGTATGTATTATGATGTGGTTTTATTACAAGCTATCTATGATTTATAGATCAATTAACAGCCATGGAAGGTTAGTTATTCATATTTAATGACTTGGCTATGAGAAGAGAAAGATAAGATTGGTCCCTTCCTACTAGCACGCACAGCAATCTACAGGTGTTTTCCTACCACTTACAATATGAACCTCAATGTCCTCTGTGCACCCTGTTGGAAAATGGAAATGGAAAGCTTGCATGTATATGTCCTGACCTGTAATGTTACATACCAGGACATACAACCTAAGATAGCTCTGCTGTAAAAAGGAGAGGCATCTGCACACACACTCCCCCTCACAGGCCAATCACTCTCTTTCTTGTCACTGTCACTGTTCTGCTATGGGGGTGTCGTTGTCGCACAACCCATGTGGTGGCCCACCTGCTCAACGTGAGTTGACTGGCGGGAGAAACCTGACCTGACTCAGAGGGCAACCATAGCATGGCATAGTGGCATAGTGGCATAGTGGGAGTGAGTCTCTAAGAAGCAGAGCCTTACATACTGTACGAGAGCTGGCAAACTATCATCAGTGTTGGCACCAAACATTCAATAGCAATTGCACTAAACTAATTGTGTTTGAGCATTTGGAGCCAACTTTTACCCCATCAAAATTGTAAACCTTAAACCGAGTTTTTTTTTGTGGACTACATATATATCTAGGACTTTGACAAATACATTTGACTCAATGCTATGGAGTTTAGCCTACAATGTGATGATAACAAATGCTGCTCATAAGCAGACGGTAATCAGATATTAGTCCCGACTGCCATGAAGGTTAGAAGTCAGGAATATACATTACACAGGCTAACCAGTCACCCAACATTTGTAATTCTGTACCATGTACCATATAGAACAGTGCCTGCCACAAACAATAAGTCAAAATAGTAAAAACTGCATAGGCTTACTGTTGTATTGGTCTGTACAGGGCAATCACATGTCCCCCTGCTGTAGTTACCGTGGTATATAACAGTTATCTAACGTCAAATGTGGGTTATTTATTGCCTGCCTGTTACCAAGGACACAAATCATGGTGGTGTCCCGAGTGAGGTCACTGGAGATCATCATCCTCTCATACATATGCCCACTCACTGGTGTTCTTTTCCTGGCTTATGACTGGGACTGTGTCCTGAGTCCTGATTGGCTGGCTTGGGCCAGTCCCCCCCCCGTGACACACTGCAGGCGCTTAGAAAGGATTAGTTAGCAGTGTTATAGGCCTACCCAGAGAGGCAGTGACAGCCCAGAGTACTTGGATATCCTGGTTGAGTTGTATAATTATAAAGGGTGCCATGTTGGCACCAAACATCCCAAAAGACTATCACATTCCTGTGAGAATGCCAATTAGAATGTTATTGTTATGGACCATTTGGTGCCAACATGGAGGATAATTTGTCTGACTCTGTAGGGGTCAATGGCTCTGAGACAACCACAGTCAGGGTTCCAGGGATGGGGTTTCACTGTGCAGCCAGGGCCTCATATTAGGTGACACGGAAAGGCAAGACTCGGAAAGGCAAGGGTTGCAAAATTCCTATAAACCATGGCATGGTAACTTACTAGTCATTTTGGGAAATCATCAGAAATTGTTCTTAGAAAACCACTCTGCAAATGTAAAATGTATTTTATATATTGCTTTTCTTTGTGCCCATCTTGTCTGTGAGTTACAAGATGGTGGAACATTTTGTTATGGAGAAACATGCAGT
The DNA here is from genome assembly GCF_951799395.1 of Argentina silus. Lineage (NCBI taxonomy): Eukaryota > Metazoa > Chordata > Actinopteri > Argentiniformes > Argentinidae > Argentina > Argentina silus. The sequence goes on from NC_139671.1 coordinate 12,853,130, forward strand.
TTAAGTCAGATTGCTCGCTAACTAGCTAACGTGGGCAAATCACCCGAGAGACAGATATGGAGGTTGTCATCAGTTTTGATACATAAGGTGTACATCCTCATGCACAATCTCAGAAATGCTTTTATAATTGTTATTTTGCATTGAGTATTCAGTAGGCTGTGGAGATCATTAGAGGAAAATCCAGATACAATTTCAGACGATGCATTGATAATTCCCAAAATTCCGGTAAACTACCAATGTTCTGAATGTTTCCAGGAAAGTTTTGAAATTTACCAGGAACATTTCCATCCTTTGCAACCCTAGTCAGAAGGCTCAGACTGGCATCCGTGCATGGGTACCCTGTGAGCCTAAGTTACATAACATTCAGAGAAGTTGTCATGTAGGACTAGCCTATCCCTGAAGGAGCCTATCCTCAATGGGTTTCCCAGATGAGGCAGCTGTGTCTAAAGTTAGAGGTTGATGCTGGGTACAGGGCTTAAATATCCTTCTCAGATAAATCACAGTGTTTTTTATCGTATGGTGATGGCTTCTGTGTGGGGAGACTTTTGAGACGTATGATTTAGGACTAGGCTACATTAGTAAACAAAGGTTTAGTGTAGATAATAGGAAGCCATTTGTCGCGTTTACTGATAATTTAGTTGCAATACATTTTGAAGTAAATCATACTGATCATTGCAAAGTCAAATTTGTGTGACTTAGGAACTTAGAACAAAGATACCATGTCATTTCTAAGAGGAACCAGTAGGCTATATCACAACAGTAACTTTAAGGTTGAAAATGAAAAGTTTCAGAAATCTGCTCTCAGTTCCAAATATTTTCCTACTGTAAATACTTCTTTCCCTCTTTCCTTCTCCTTCTAGGTGCTGCCGGAGTCTTAGTTGGACACCCCTTTGACACAGTCAAGGTAGGTTTTGGGTTTTTAAAATGTTTATTATCCTGTCATTTGTCACTGAATATAGATTCAGTTGCCAGGCTTAGTAGGCTTGTGTCAGATCAAACACAAACAATGACATGTAACATTCTGATAAGCGATATGACTAATTTTAGGATTAAATATCATGTAGCCCTGCTTGCATGTATTTACTATAAATTGTTCAGATTGTGTAGCCTACTCAAAACATGGATATTGGAGTTGTCCTTGTTACCTGTAACAGGGACTTTCTTCATTTTACAGAAAAAGTCTTACTGTGTTTGTAGATGAGGGATAAACTCCCTCTTCACAGCAATACACACAGTAGTAAGTACAGTTCAGGTCAATCCACCTGTCTCTGTGTGTCAGTTGTTTTTTGGTTTTGTTAAACCAGAAAATTAATTGGAACCCTCCCCAGCCCCCCACCAATGGATAACACTTTTAGTTAAAATTTGCTCATCCAGTCATGTCACAAAAATCATGTCTGTACACTTCATTGATATATGTGTGTGTAATGTTAATGTACACAGTGGCCCCTCCCTATTGTTCCTGTGTTGCTATGCTTATGTCAGGATGTGAGGTGATGTGCTGATCAGAAGGGAAGCTGATTGGACATCCAGATTTTGCTTTGACCTTTGACCTTTGTCCTGTCTTTCTCTCCCAGGTGAGACTCCAGGTCCAGAATGTGGACAAGCCTTTGTATCGTGGTACTTATCACTGTTTCCAGTCCATCGTACGGCAAGAATCAGTAAGTCCATTCTCCGTCGTTAACTCTGCATCTGTCCCATTGACATCAACAGAACACAACCGTATTGTGGTGTGCTCTGCCTCTTGGTCTGGGTTATTTACGGAAATAATGTTTCAGACCTCTCTGGTTTTGTGGAGTATCATTTTGCAAACACGTTGCATTACTTGAGATATTAACAATATCTCAACTGAACATTTTAAACAAAACACAAGAAAACATTTATTTTGACATTTTGGTTTTAGTTTTTTTTTCGTAATTCTGCCAACATCTTCTCATACACCCTCCAATGTTGTCATTCTACCGATTCTGTTTGATATTCAGGCATGAGCTACATGGTAGTGTTCAGTTGATTTGGCCTTCAGTGACCTGTTAATAAGGTCACTGTGTCCTGAAACTGGACCCCTGTCAGAAGATGTTCCTGGTCTTGTGACGCAGTGGGATGCCATTGTTGCGAGTCGTGCTGGAATACTCACTCTACCAATAGGGGTTGGAGAAGCAATGGAAATGGGGGGGCATAGACTATTTGTTTTCATGTATGTACTTCTTATGGATTTTCTTCTATGCATACTGTAACTTGTATCAATCCACATGCATGGGTTTATGTAGCAAGTAGGCCTATTATGTGGCTCTCTCGATTCTTTTCAATACAGTCTTATCCTAATACCTTAAATGGAGTACTCTGGGTAGTCTATATTTCTATGTGAAATTGAACTTCTTTCTTTCTCCTCCTCTTTCTCCCAGATGTTTGGCCTGTATAAAGGCATTGGCTCCCCCATGATGGGCCTAACCTTCATCAACGCCATAGTGTTTGGTGTGCAGGGCAACACCATGCGCTGGCTGGGCCACGACACCCCCATGAACCAGTTCCTGGCTGGGGCTGCGGCGGGGGCCATCCAGTGTGTCATCTGCTGCCCCATGGAGCTGGCCAAGACACGCATGCAGATGCAGGGGACGGGGGAGAAGAAGTCCAAGAGGAAGCTGTACAAGAACTCCCTGGACTGCCTCGTCAGGATCTACAAGCGTGAGGGCCTGCTGGGGGTCAACCGCGGCATGGTCACCACGCTGATCCGTGAGACGCCCGGCTTCGGAGTCTACTTCCTGGCCTATGACATCATGACACGCTCCCTGGGCTTCGAGCCTGATGACCCCTACATGATCCCCAAGCTGCTATTCGCTGGTGGGATGTCGGGCATTGCCTCCTGGCTGTCCACCTATCCTGTGGATGTGATCAAGTCCCGCCTCCAAGCGGACGGTGTGGGTGGTGTGTACCAGTATAGCAGCATTGCTGACTGCGTGCGGCAGAGTGTGAGGAAGGAGGGTCTGAGGGTGTTCACACGGGGCCTCACTTCCACCCTGCTCAGGGCCTTCCCTGTGAATGCTGCCACCTTCGCCACCGTCACACTGGTGCTGTTATACGCGAGGGGGGTGGAGGAGGGGCCCAAGGACTGTGAATCAGTGCCACCGGGCCACCACACACAGCTACAGCAGCAGGGCCAGCCCTCCAGCCTGTGACTCGTGTCTGGAGGTCTTTAACCCCATCGGAAGCACTCTGCTGTTGGGTGGGGTAGGAAAACCCATAGGCTGCTAATACTCTCTGAATCTATGTGTAGGACTCAAGTCCAGTGGTTCCCAAACTGGGAGAGTTGTTGCTAAAGACATGGTTTTGTTCTTGTTGGAATATGAATGTTAAGAGTAGAATTGCTTGAGGTTTTGGAGCTCAGATACCCCCGCCCGTCTCAACTCCAACCTGTATGTCACCATGATTTTGTATTGTGTGTGATCAGTCTCAAGACAGCCAGATGGGTCATAACTCTAAAACGTTTGGGAACCACTGCTCTAGACATGTTACTGAGCCACATTGTCGTGGTGGTGGCGAAGGTATCACATACGCTGACTGATCATTCAAGCTACATATGTATATCTATAAATATGCAGTGTGAAACTGCAGTTGTAAATATCACTTATTATGGGGGTTTATTTTGTATGATGTTTAAAAGCAACCTTTTTTTCCTGCCTTATGATATTAACACTTCTACTGATATGGAGAAGCCAAGCACTGGAAGATTAGACAAAGAAAGAAAATGGAATGTAGCAGTGACAGCGGTTGAACCCATAGCTTGACTTCTCCCTCCTCTGTCGGACCCTCCTCTTATATTTCCCAAACCAAAAAAGCTGAGGTTAATGTTATGTTATTGTTATAGTTAGGTTACAGTGAGGCTTCGGTTACTAACAAAAATCACTTCCTGTTGTTGTTCTCTGTAAGTCTACTATTTTGAGCCTGCTCATCTAACTGACGCATCAACACTGTTTTTCTTTCCATTTTCTTTCATACTATTTTAGCTTCTAAGCAGATTTATTGGAAGAGAATATTGACTAAAGCATTTCATGTTAGATTGTATTCAGCAAATGTTGTTATCCATTGTAAACTAAGACACAACCTTATACTGTATCTGAGTGACATTTGATGGCTGAATGAAGTCCAGAATGTGACATTTTTTGTTTAAATCTCTAGTTCTAGTTGGCTAGGTTGTGTTGAGTTATTGTGTTGTGTTTTCTGGATGGCATTCATGTTTTACTGACTAATGCAATGTTTTGCCCTTCATGTTTTACTGGTGAATAGATTCAGAGAATTTTATATCTGTCGATTTGATTCGCTAAATAGCACTGTAAATATCGCAAATGCTAGAATGAAAATTGTTTGTGTAGCTTCATCCATGTTTGGGCCAGAATGTTATGGTTGTTGGTGTCAACTAATGTGTCTCTTGAACTGACAACCCTTTGGCTCCTCTCAATATGCAGCCTTTAGTGTATCAGCCTGTTCTTCCCAGGTATTCTACAGGATTGCCCTGGTAGTCAACGGGGCAGTTTGGCATCATTTTGCTGGTTTACAAGCAGCTGAAACTGTATTTGCACAGAGCAGCCGATCTCTCTCTCCTATATGCATGGGAAGATTTGTCTATTGTTTCAGTATGAGAAGATTCATATGGTGTCTGTGGACCTAACAGTACACCAGTACTATCAACACAAAATCTATCTATTACTGATTCAGTGCTCTTGCATTCCTCCACTTCAAAGGGAGAAACACATGGGAAACAGGGAAGTCACAAATGCACTGGATATGTTGAATGTATTGCAAACATACTTTCACCTCTCCCACAACTGCAATCAGACTGATACTCAGTATAGAACCAATGGAATGGAGACCTGGAACCATCATAGCTGCTATTTTATGCATTTGTTTGGTTGTGAAGAAAGTATTTTGTTGCTGAGATACAAGATCTATTTCCCTTGTATGCTGCTGCCCTGATGGTGGTTGAAAGGTGTCAGTTATAAAACAAAAAAACGATTGTAATGTGACATTCAGTAATCTCAGAAGGTTTTGCTAATTCAAATCACTAATTTTAACCTCTTGTATCTTGTACTGCATGTATCAGCTATGCCATGAGTTTGTCATAATAGGATGTTTTGTTATCAACTGAGGATAAGCTCTACCTTGATTGTTATGAGGTCAAAACAATGAATATTCTATTCATGTTATTGTATTTCTTCAGTACAAGATACAACAGAGCAACAGACCGATGGGCATTTTCAAATCATGTGGACTCTAGCTTTGAGAAAAGATGCAATATGTACAGTATGTGATCCAAATATGTCATATATATGATCTGGAAGTGGGTGGAAAATGTAAATATATAAAGACCTATATTTTTTATCTCATTAGTTGTGGTGTCCCAAATGTTTAGGTTTGAACAAGGCTCAGGGTTTTAAAGGGCTCTTTTGTCATTTAGGTTTTGCTGTTTGAAGATGAGATTGGAAAAGAAAAGCAGAAAACATTGAGATGTGATATGATATTTTTTATAACAAACTAATTTAGCTAGTCAGTGTATTTCTCTGCATCGGTTAATAACATCCTGTAGAAATTGGAAAATAAAAATGACTGACTCAGACTTCATTCTCTGCTTGTCATTAAGTTTGTGCTTTAATTTTCATACTGCATTTTTCATTCTTACAGATCATCGAAATACGTTTGTTTTTGCAAATCTTACATTAGACCTGATCAACCTTTGCAGTCCTTAGTGTAAACGACAAACACATAATTTGACATTATCAAAAAACCTCCCGAATATGATCAATCAAAAACAGAGTTGATGTTTTCATCAATGACCCCCTTCAAAAGCAAAACATCACATGGTACTGCTGACGCAACCTTGAAAGCAGGGGTATTTTGATACACAACCAATGAATGAGAGATGGGGTAAGGTCATAAAAGGGGGATGTCAGCTAATGGTAATTTGATTTGATACAATGTTTTCCCCGAAGCAGGTGGTACATGCCTCCCTGTCAACTGTCCAACACTGGTACAGAAATAGTTAGGGGTCTTACAGCATAGAGCTGAGGGTAAAATCATTTTCAACACTAAAGAGCGGTGATGGACTTCCTTGCTGGCTGCATTGGAGGTAAGTCAGATCATCAGCTCTTCATCTTTATCATCAGAGGTCTTTGTGAATAGGATAGGCCTACCAATTTCACAGTTAGGCTTAACCATTATTGGGAGGCATGATTTTTGTTGCAATATACATATTTCTTGTAGTGTAATTGGTGTATGGTAGTTGCTCACCTGAAGGGTGAACTATTGGCTATCTCTCTGGGAACCCTGCTATTGACTGCTCACTGTGGAAATCTGCCTGTAAAATGCCAGTATTCTACAATACCTGTAGTATCATGCACGTTTAAATTCATTTACCTGTATCAGGTCACAATGGTTTGAAAAATTGTTCATCAGTGCAAGTTCTGTTGAAAGCTAGAGGTCTCTTTATTTCAGGCAATATTGGATGTTTTATGGCTGTAGTTTCATTACGTGTTATCTATGATTTATAGATCAATTAACAGCCATGGAAGGTTAGTTATTCATATTTAATGACTTGGCTATGAGAAGAGAAAGATAAGATTGGTCCCTTCCTACTAGCACGCACAGCAATCTACAGGTGTTTTTCTACCACCTAAAATATGAACCTTGATGTCCTCTGTGCACCCTGTTGGAAAATGGAAATGGAAAGCTTGCATGAATATGTCCTGACCTGTAATGTTACATACCAGGACATACAACCTAAGATAGCGCTCCCGTAAATATGAGTGACATCTGCACACAAACTCCCCTTCATAGGCCAATCATGCACAGGGAGGGGGGGGAGGTCATTGTTGTACATGTAAACCCATGTGGTGGCCCACCTGCTCAATGTGAATGGACTGGTGGGAAAAACCTGACCTGACTCAGAGGGCAAACATAGCATGGGATAGTGGCATAGTGGGAGTTAGCCACTGGAGCAGAGCCATGCAGTATAAGACCTATGAGAACTATGAGACCTATCATCAGTGTTGACACCAAACTTTCCATAGCAATCGAGCTTAACTAGCTTAACTATGTTTGGAGCTAACATTTCTCCCATCAAACACCAAAATTGTAGTTTGGTGGACAGTGTAGCCTATACCCGGAGAGATTTAACTAAGCTAGCTATTGAGCCTACAAAGTGATCATGACTAACACTGCTCACTAGCATAAGGTAAACAGTATTTCTGATATGAGTCCTGACTGCCACAAAGCTTAGACGTTTTTGGGCCTACATTTCACAGGAATTTTCCAGGGTTGCAGTAATGTTTGTAAATACTGTACCTTATCTAGTACCATATACTGTAGATAGATACATAGATCTAGATAGATAGATAGTATAGAAAGGTACCTGCCTCAAACACTAAAGGGGCAAAATGGTAAACTGCATAGGCCTACTGTCATGCAGGTTAATGGGTTCCCCTGCTGTAGTTAATGTGTTACTGTATAACACCTATCTATGGCTCCTTGCCTGCCTGTTACCAAGGACACAAATGGTGTTGTCCCGAGTGAGGTCCCTGGAGATCATCACCCTCTCATACATATGCCCACTCACTGGTGTTCTTTTCCTGGCTTATGGCTGGGGCTCTCTCCTGAATGGCTGGCTTGGGCCAGTCCCCCTGTGACACACTGCAGGCGCTTAGATAGGATTAGCTAGCAGTGTTATAGTCCTACCCAGAGAGGCAGAGACAGCCCAGAGTGGTTAGATATCCTGGTTTGACATTCCAAAAGACTATCACATTCCTGTGAGAATGTCAATTAGAATTGTTATTGTTATGGACCATTTGGTGCCAACATGGAGGGTGATTTGTCTGACTCTGTAGGGGTCAATGGCTCTGAGACAACCACAGTCAGGGTTCCAGGGATGGGGTTTCACTGTGCAGCCAGGGCCTCTTATTAGGTTACAAGCCTAACCCTAACCCTGAAGTAGACTCTCCCCAATGAGTTTCCCAGATGAGGCTGCAGTTCTAGATGCAGATGGCAGCCGGTTACATTCTGTCTACAGTTACAGGTTGATATTGGGTACAGGGCTTTGTAGGTGCAATCTGTAATTCAAACAACAACAAAGCAGGCTCCCCACCACTTTTTTGGGAAACAGTTGAGGGATGGGGCTGGAGAAATGTAACCCCTCTCAATTTAACAGACAGAGCTATGGATGCAAGGACTGACCATCCATGAGATCGAAATATAGTTTTAGTTTTAACCATGTTTTGAAGCTATACAGTGTTTGTTTAGAATTGCATTGTTTACAAACAATGGAGTAAAGCAAGCTTATACTTCTGATGCGGTAAGACAGTTGAACTAAGCTCATGAGGCTTTTGTAAAGTCATATTCTTCAAGAATCAATGGCCATATATCATTAATTTAAAAGTCCAAAAATTGATGTACCAATTACAGATTGCTCCTTTAATGTCCTTCTTCTCAGATGAATCACAGTTTTTATTTCAGCCTGATGGCTTCAGTGTAGAGAGACACTTACAAGTGTACGATTTAGGCCATAGAAGTAAACAGAGGTTAGGTAATTGTCAGGTTTTATCCCAGAGGTATAGGCTAGAGGTATAGGCTAGATTGTGGGCAGTCTTAGAACTGCAATAGGATGTTCAGAAGAAACGGTGTGCTTGCTCAGCTGGCTAAACGTATAATGGTAGTGGAAGAAGTTTACATAGTGAGATAGTTTTATCTTTGAGATCTCTTCAAATAAGACCAATAAGCTTTTGGAGACCATTGAAACTCATGTCTCAGAAATCTGCTCTCAGTTCCAAATATTTTCCTAAATACCTCTCTCACTCTTTCCTACTCCTTCTAGGTGCTACCGGAGTCTTAGTTGGACACCCCTTTGACACAGTCAAGGTAGGTGTATACCTTTATTGTCCAGTGACTTGTCTCTGAATTTAGATTCTGTTGCCAGGTTTAGTAGGCTTGTGACAGACCAAACACAAACAATGATATGTTATGTTCTGAGGGGAATACGATTTATTATTTATTTAGGGTTCAATATCATGTTCATATCAAATTCAGATTTTACACGTAACCTACACAAATCATAGATATTGAAGTTTGTAACAGGGACTGTAACAGGGACTTACTTGTAAAACAAACTTACTGTGTTCGTAGACAAGGGATTAACTCCAGAACAATACACACAGTAGTAAGTATAGTTCAGTACCTGTCTCTGTGGTTTGTTGAACCAAAAAGTTAAAATTTGCCAATCCAGTCATGTCACCTTTGACCTTTGTCCTGTCTTTGTCTCGCAGGTGAGACTTCAGGTTCAGAATGTGGACAAGCCTCTGTATCGTGGTACCTTTCACTGTTTCCAGTCCATCGTCCGGCAAGAATCAGTAAGTCCATCCTCCATTCATTAACTCTGCATCTGCCCAGTTGACATCAACAGAACACAACCGTATTGTGGTCTGCTCTGCCTCTCGGTCTGGGTTATGTATTGATGTAATGGTTCAGAGCTCTCTGGTTTTGTGGTGTCTGTAGTGCTGTTATGTAATGATTTGAGCTTTTACGCTTGGAGGAGTTGTTAGAAATGTGTGACTACTGTACTTTTTTAGGTGTAAGTGCTTGAAAGCGGGCATCTTAGAATTCCAAGCTGGATCATTAGTGGACTCGATTTGTCGCACTCAAGTTTCCAGAGTATCAACTTGCAAACAGTTTCCATTACTGAAGACATGAACAAACTGAACATTTGAAACAAAACACAGAGAAAACAATGATCAATATAGACACCCTGCTGTAGTATTGGATGTAATGTTTTTTTTTCGGTTTATCATACTCCCTCCAATGTTGTCATTCAAGTCTGTCACTCTGCTAATAGTGGTTGTTTTGATTTCTGTACTAATTGTATCTTATATAAATAGTAGCTTACAGTATAGCTTATGACATGGTTGGAACACAAGTTAATGTTTTCCATATGTATAGCATCTAGCTAGAGGGAGAAAGACACCAATCCTGTAGTTACTGCAGTGGAGGCTGTTGGAGGTAGAATTTCAAGCGGTGTTACAGCCTCCAATTTGTACATCCACCAGCCTCCACTGCACTATGGGTATGGGTTTACTTTATACATTTACTGGAGGAAGCTAATAGGCCTATCATATAGATCCCTCCATTATTTTTAATATACACAGTGCTAGCCCAATGCCTTGAATACCATGAGTAGCCTGAAATTAAATATTCTTCTCTCTTCCCATCCCCCTATCTCTCCCAGATGTTTGGCCTGTATAAAGGCATTGGCTCCCCCATGATGGGCCTAACCTTCATCAACGCCATAGTGTTTGGTGTGCAGGGCAACACCATGCGCTGGCTGGGCCACGACACCCCCATGAACCAGTTCCTGGCTGGGGCTGCGGCGGGGGCCATCCAGTGTGTCATCTGCTGCCCCATGGAGCTGGCCAAGACACGCATGCAGATGCAGGGGACGGGGGAGAAGAAGTCCAAGAGGAAGCTGTACAAGAACTCCCTGGACTGCCTCGTCAGGATCTACAAGCGTGAGGGCCTGCTGGGGGTCAACCGCGGCATGGTCACCACGCTGATCCGTGAGACGCCCGGCTTTGGAGTCTACTTCCTGGCCTATGACATCATGATACGCTCCCTGGGCTTCGAGCCTGATGACCCCTACATGATCCCCAAGCTGCTATTCGCTGGCGGGATGTCGGGCATTGCATGCTGGCTGTCCACCTATCCTGTGGATGTGATCAAGTCCCGCCTCCAAGCGGATGGTGTGGGTGGTGTGTACCAGTATAGCAGCATTGCTGACTGCGTGCGGCAGAGTGTGAGGAAGGAGGGTCTGAGGGTGTTCACACGGGGCCTCACTTCCACCCTGCTCAGGGCCTTCCCTGTGAATGCTGCCACCTTCGCCACCGTCACGCTGGTGCTCTTGTACGCACGGGGGTTGGAGGAGGGGCCCAAGGACTGTGAATCAGTGCCGCCCGGCCACCACACTTGTGGCTGAAGAATGCCCCCCCCTCCCCCAAACTGTATGTCACCATGATTTTCAGGTGTGTGATTGGTCACAAGAAAGCCAGGTGGGTTCTAACTCCAAAACATTTGGGAACCACTGCTCTAGACATGTTACTGAGCCACATTGTCGTGGTGGTGGCGAAGGTTTCACATAGGCTGACTGATCATTCAAGCTACATATGTATATCTATAAATATGCAGTGTGAAACTGCAGTTGTAAATATGATTTATAATGGGGGTTTATTTTGTATGATGTTTAAAAGCAACCTTTTTTTCCTGCCTTATGATATTAACACTTTTACTGATATGGAGAAACCAAGGACTGGAAGATTAGACAAAGAAAGAAAATGGAATGTAGCAGTGACGGAGGTTGAACCCAAAGCTCGACTTTTCCCTTCTCTGTCGGAGGATAAAGTTGGTTGATTTGAAAATCATGTGGACTCTAGCTTTGAGAAAAGATGCAATATGTACAGTATGTGATCCAAATATGTCATGTATGATAGATCACCTGAAAGTGGGTGGAAAATGTAAATATAAAAGACTCATTAGTGGTGGTGTCCGGAATGTTGGGGTTTTAACAGAACTTAAAACGTCTATTTCGTTATAAAGATGAGATTGGAAAAGGAAAGCCCAAAACATTGAGATGTGATATGATATATATATTTTTATAACAAACTAATTAAGCTAGTCAGTGTATTTCTCTGCATCGGTTAATAACATCCTATAGATATTGGAAAATAAAGATGGCCGACTGAGATTTCATTCTCTTCTTGTCATTAAGTATGTGATTTTATTTTCATACTGCATTTTTCATTCTTACAGATCATTGTATTACATTTGTTTTTGCAAATGTTTTAAAATCATGAAGGAAAGGAAAACCTAAAGGAAAGGAAACTAAAAAATGCTGCATCTTTTAACACATACAATATTTCACAACATCAGTTTGACTACAGAAGCTGTGAAAGTTTTAGACCAGGAAAGGAAGTGATGAGGAACAAGAGGTGACGTGTCATTCCAACACCTGAAGCTCCGTGCCTGAGAAAAGTCTCCTCTGTGTGGAGAAAAGAATGATGGAAATATGTCACAGGACTACGATACCCTAATTATACTATATTATTGAGACAGGTGGAAGGGACCTCAATGGAATTGGGCCAATGACACTCACCTGGTTTTTGGCGGTTCTTCCTTGCTGTGTAAACAGCTACTATGACAACCAGAAAGGTCAGTGCCACAAAGAGCACTTTGCGTATGGGCAACTTAACAACATGGAGACCTGAGCAATGAGACAAACAGTGATTAAACACAATCGACTCTCACAGAGTAATGGTTACCATGTTCTACAATTGATCTCTTCAAAATCCAGGTTTGTTTCACCAAACAACCACTAGAGTGTGCTAAATACCAAAACAAACACTACACCTGGAGGAGTCGTATATGGCATCACAGTTGTCCTGTCAACATTATCAAATGTACAATTCATTCAGGGTCAGTATACCTCTACAGTTTATATATTGAGATGGCAAATGTTTCTACTTATCAGTGAACTGGAAGATACACTTACATTACCTACCTGAGAATGTGGAGCGGAAGTTAACCGAGGTCTTCACTTCTCCCTCATTGGTCAGCTGGCATGTCTACTTCCTGTTGATGTCTTCCTTCTGCAGGGTCACAGTCAGTGTTGTCACAGCAAGACAACTGTGTGACTTGGTATCTGCAGTCTTCCTGCAGCTCAGCTCCTGTCTCATCCACACGGCTAAGCGTGACTCTACAATGTTACACAGTCCAGGTCCCTCGTGCTTTAACCCCTAAATGACTTGACCATGCATGAAGATCATTCTCTAGCTTTTAAGACACAATATAAGAGACAAGATAATTGTGTTGCCACACAACAAAGTATGACAACATACCAACAGTATGATGGACCCCAGTCATTGTCCTGTCACTGTCACCTCTCGCAGGTTCCTCCTGCACCTTGTGTGTTGTTTAGTGTGTACTAGTAATATTGAAATGTCACCTCTCGTTAATTAATTAAGTGTAAGTGGGTGGTAACAGTAGCAGTAGCACATCAAGCCCCTTTACTACCTCTGCACATGTTGATAGATTTAGAATAGGCTGAGAAAGTAGTGAAACATTTTTTAGGAACTTGGAAATGTCATTATCAGCTACAGCTCATTGTGGATTCTGTTTGTTTAGATAAAAGATGACCAGCGAGTGTTTTGGTTTCTCATTGATGTAAGTGTTGCTAATTTCTACAAGTGCGAGACTAGTATCTTCACAGCCCAATTATCACAACTTGTATTTGGTTATTCAAACCAAAACTCCAACCAATGACTATTCAAGCATGGTCTTATGTGCAAAAGAAAGAGACACAACGAGCTAATTTTTTCCAGTTGCTGAGAATTGTGAGTGTTTTTTGTGACGTGTGTGAAAGGTTTAGGCCCACTAACCACATAATAACCAGCAGTTCTTGTTGTCGATGCAACTGTGCATGACTCATTTCACACTGACAGTGTGGTAGTGGTGGTGGTCAATGGGTGGAACTTATTCAGAATAGAAAGAATGTGCCCTGTGTGCTTTTCACTGTAAGGTTGTTTCCTGACCTCTAATAGTAATTAATAGTAGTTTAAATCATGTATTGATGATGACAATGGGTTACATGTATCTAAAGTTTGGGTGACATCACATATCTGAAGGGTCTGGGTCTCAGTTTATAGACCAGGTTCATCTCCATCAGAAGACTCTCTCTCTCTCTCTCTCTGTGTCTCTCTCTCTCTCTCTCTCTCTCTCTCTCTCTCTCTCTCTGTGTGTGTTCTGTGACTGCAGTAGAGTTTCTGCAGCATCTTTCTGATATCCTCTCCTTCAAGGCCCATTTAGTGGTTTGTAAGTTCTGGTTAATAAGAGCTTTTTCAACACATGCTTTTTCTCAGAAGACCATTGGCCAGTCCACTTAACCTTTGTCACAACTCTCTCTCCCTGGCAAAAGATAACAGTAAAATTCTAGCCGACATGTTTAAAAAGGTCAACGGTGACACCAAATCTCCTAGCATTCCCCTTCCACACCTCCACTGATGAGTTTTGTTATGTTTTGAGATTCTAAACCCTGAAGCAGTACTATAATAATCCCATTGGTTATCATTGTCGTTTTCTAAAGTTTCTAATTCAAGACTGGCCCAAAGCCACAATATACCAATCTTTTTCTTTTTTTTTTGTTAACTTCAGATCATGACCGACACACATTACAGAGTGACCTGCTGCCCAAAACATGGTGTCCCACCAAGTAACTGTGACCATATAGTAACAGAATACTTTTTAAGGTCTTTATCTTTTAGGTGTGAAATGCCTTAAGAGAAATTGAGAAGTTGTATGCTCTGAATATAAATATGTCATGACCTCCAACAACATGTCCCTATACACACACCCACAAAGGGGAAGTGGTCTGAGATGCAGAATAACCCACGGAAATGAGTTACAGTTATATTCACCTCTCTAAAATTCAACATTGCTTTACAACAGAAAGCTTCAGTCTCACCTTAAACAGGTTTTTAATGTTTAAGGCCTAAAGGGATGTTTCACTGATAATACAACACAGCATTATTTATCTTGGCTGTAGTTGAGAGTGCTGAATATCAACATGTTTCTGTCAAACACTTGAAGCATGAGCTGAGAAAAATGTTCTGAAGCAGAAGCTTGGCAACTGCACCTGGAGGAGTATATAGGCATCACAGTTGTCCCTCAACGTTATCTAAAAAATAATTCACATTACTTTCAGGGACAGTAACCACCTCTACAGCGTATGTGTTAAGATAGCAGATATACTGTATGTGAGGTTGTGTGATATAGGACCCAGGAGCAGAGAGGAGACCAGACGAGAAAATGTAGTTGAAAGGCAAAGGTCACTTTACTTGAATAATCCACAAGGTAGACAGGACAGAACAGAAAAAATAAACACTAGTCAACCAAAGAAACCAGGATGCTAGAGAATCTTACAAAGACAAGACTTGGAGGACCACTAATGAACTAACCTCTGACAAGTGCTACGACGCTAACAGAAAATACACAACTTATTGTTGTATTTATTTTTATTTTTATTCATACATCTTAATATTTGCACTGTTGAGAGGAAGCTGGCAAAGGCAAGCATTTCATTGTACAATTTACAACTGTATCCTGTGCATATGACCAATACACTTTGACTTAGCTTGACATGAAACATTTTTGTGACATTTTCTTGGACACTCTTGACTTATGAACTGCCATCATTTTTAATGTTTATTTTTCTAAATAATTCAGAGGTAATAATTCATATTGTTCATTAAGGCCTAAAGTGGTAAGTGGCTTTCAGAGAATGTAATACCTCCAATTTTCATTTCGATCATTTTTGTTCTGTTGTGATCATTGGACTTTGCTGCATGTCCAGATCAAAAACATGCCCCGGAAAGAATATGTAAAGCATAAAAAAAAGAACTCAACAAGTTATAAGTGTGATATGCAGGGAGCACATGAACCAACATCTAGCAGTCAAAAGTTGTCTCTGTTGCCATATTATCAGTGGTCCTGCACCATGTCTCTGAGATGTTGAGTTGGGTGTACTACTGTACATGTCACAACAGTCAGTCACACTCACACCTTAACAAAAGCTAACGTTCTTTTTTGGAAGGTGTGAAATGACTTGTGCTCTCCTTAGACATGGGGAGTTAAACTGGTCTGTTTAAATGAGAACTCATGACCTTTTTGCCCCATGTCTCTATCACACCCTCATAAGGGAAGTAGTTTGAGCTGCAGAACAACTTCTGAAAAAAGAAAGAGTTGCAGTTAAACTTAAATTACAGCTAATTTAGGAAATACTTTGATAAATAGGCTGTTTTACAATTGTATATAAAATAATCATTTTGAGGGCTTATAGCCACAAAACTGAAAGTTATCTATTAACCAAACCTTAACAATACATCTATAGAGTACATCCTCTACCACTGCAAGGCCAATCATACCACCTGATTCACCACAAACTATTTTAGCATCAACTATACAGGCCTTCCTTTTAGTTATGTGGTATGATTGGTGCAGCAACAAGCTTGAACACCAAGGGCCTGATCCACTAAGCGTTTTGCACAATGGTGCAATTTATCATTTATTTTTCAATACGAGATAAAATACCCCCCCAAAAAATCATTTTACCGTGATGTAAAAAGATGACGAGCTTCAGTCACATATTTGTTCAACTCGTTCTTTTTTATAACTCTTTGCACATATCTGTAACTTGGTAGGAGTGAAGACGCACACTGAACATGTTTATACGAGGTGCAGACTAACTGAACATGTTTATACGAGGTGCAGACTAACTGAACATGTTTATACGAGGTGCAGACTAACTGAACATGTTTATACAAGGTGCAGACTAACTGAACATGACAAGAACTTTACTAGAGCCGTAGAGTTTACTGACATCTTTTCTACAACTGTAGAACACATGTTAGTCAACAGCTCTGCCTCTCTCAAGTTCTCGCCCACAACACCTCAACCTCCCTGTGAGTTAGGGTTAAGGTTAAGGTTCACACTGACTGAGAGGCCATGTGGTTTGGGGTCTACAATACATTTCAAAGTCTTTCATGGGTCTATTTGCAGTGGGTGATGCCTTGTCTTCTAACATGAAAATGTATGAAGAGCGTCATCCCTGAAATGTATGGCTAACATAACAGGTTTTATACAATTGGATGAACTGAGTGGCCAGAATCTGCTTAATCTATCAAACAAACCGTACCAAAAAAGGCACTTCTGCTTTGTGAACATGTCCATTATGTGTTTGAGAAAACATTGCCACTACAAGGAAATGATGCTACAGAAGTGGATATATAGGCACTCTCTGTGGTGAGAGACTTGTATTGCAGAGAAACTCTGGCAGAGGAGAGAGAGAACAATGGCTGAGGTCAATCAGGTTGATTTGCGATTCTTTTTTACCATTATTTTCCACCTAACATCAACAGGTAAGACAATATAGACACACTTAATGTACTATCATTATACAAAGATATACCTGTTTGATTATCACATCTATTTCACAAAACCATCAGTTTGAGAAACATTGGGATGTAGCCCAATTGAGGCAAGATGCCATTTTTGTTGTGCCTCTGTTATCCGAGTTGACCTTGATTAATGGTGAAAGTATACATACAGAATGTGTGTTTGAGTTACTTCATTGGGAACTACACTACCACACAGTAGCTGCAAGTACAGTAGGTCCGGTCCACAAAGTGATCATGAGAGAGACCAGCTTCAGTGTGGATTATCCCTCGTTCCTCAGGCTTTGCAGCACACACCTCCTTCAGAACCACACAGCTTGTTCATTTATTGTCTCAATATAAACACAATATCAAATGTATTAACACTGAACAACCATCTGATATCGTATTCTTCCCAGGTGTCAGTGAAGATCCTCTCGGTATTTTATACTCCAGAGTGGGAGATAGTGTCAGTCTGCTGTGTAACAATGTGCTTAATCCAGGAGACTGCTCCTCAACTACATGGCTCTACTACAGTCCTGGATCTAGGGAGTTTGTTGAAGAGGTCGGTCATGGGATCATTAAAGACATGTCAGAGAGAGCAGGGAGACTGAGATTGGAGTCTAACTGCTCTCTGAGTGTCTGTAATGTCTCAGCTGAGGATGCTGGAACATACACCTGTCAACAATACCCTACTAAGGGAGGACCCCAACAGGGAAACGATGCTACAGTTTACTTGTCTCTTTTAAAAAGTAAGTATTTCATTTTCAACTCTGTGAAACCAGTAAAAAAGAATTCACCTCGCTATTCAGGATGCTTGACTCTACATCTCTCGACAATACAGGATATACATAAATCAGAACATAGAAAAGATGCTGCTGTTTATCTGTCTGTTCTAACCAGTGATTAATGTTCTAACCCACTATTTCAACTCAGTGAGCTCAGTAAAAAGAATACACCTAGCTATTCACTGCATAGATTCTCAATGATAAATCTCCTCTTTCACAGTCTCCTCATCCACACCAGTGACAGATTTAAAGGTTAATGGCATCATGACATTAAGTTGCTTTCTGTTCACTGATGAGGGACCTCAGAAGTGTACTACAACCACACATAGTGGAGTCAGTCTGAGTTGGCTGGATGAGAAAGCCGCTAAGCTGCAGGAAGACCCCGGATACACGTTAGAACAGATATCTGCCTGCCACATCACTCTGACTGTGACACTCCAGAAGAAGGACAAAGACAGGAAGTGGAAATGCCAGCTGACTAAGGACGGAAAAGTGAAGACCGTCCTTCACTTCACCTCCACATTCTCAGGTACAGTACGAAACCTTTGTTAATCTCCCTGCATTGACAGACTGCTGACCATCCTGCCTTTAATGTCATTGATAAGAAATATATGTGGTGTCAATGGTGATTAAAACGGTGAGTTGCTGATTTAGTGTATGGTGATCATCCTGGGAAGAGTGAGAGGCGGGTGATTGTTGTCCCTCTAGTGAACTACACATAGGTCAGAAGGCAAGATCTTCCGAGGTGCAGTCTGGGCTCATGACACATGAGTTGTGAGTCTGGAAACCAACTACAAACAGACTACTGGTCATCTAACCTTTAATGTAATCGGTGAGAAATGGGGTGTCAGTGGTGATTTAAATTGTGAGCTGCTGATCTAATATATGATGATCATCCTGGGAAGAGTGAGAGGAGGGTGATTGGTGCCCTCCTAGTGAACTCCATATAGTATACCCAAATGAAATATTTAAATAATTAATATTTAGGTCCAGAGGGTACATCATCTACAAGTTCAGTTGACTTAACCACAACTTCAGATATCATAGAAGTTTTCACAATACCGCATTATTTCCGTTTCTTGTTGTAAATTGTACAGTATGAGCGATGCAGTATGTGCTGCCTTGTTGGTCAACATAACAGACTATTTATTTTCAAGTAAATATGTGTTGTGGTGTGTGTGATGGTTGTCAACAGCCATATATGGTATCTCAAAATTAGGAAGAAATCCACTCACCACTCTTCACCCAGTATAGGGGAGCTACTGTATTGAGTGCTGCACTGTCAGAGTGTTACTGGCTACACGTATATGTTCACTTGGGGTCAGTATCACCACCATTCCAATGTGTTCATCCGATATTTATATGTGGTATTTAATGATTTGCTTTTTATTGATATCCAGGGAGTAGATCCACTACCACTGCAAGGCCAATCACACCTAATTCACCAGCAAGTACTTCACCTTGAAATACTTCAACTATACTTCAAGTATTTCACACTACTCTATTTCCATTGCCTGTTGTAGGTTGTGTGAGCAAAGTAGTACATACTGCCCTTGTCTGTCAGTATAACCACCAATCCAAAGTGTTCATAATGTTTAACAATTAGCTTTCTATTCATATCCAGAGAATACATCCCCTGCAAGGCCAATCATACCACCTGATTCAACAGCATGTCGGCCAATGGTTTCCCATTCATAGTTATGTTGTATGACTGATGCAGCAACAGTTTGAACACCAAGTTTAACATACTACCTTGATCTAAAATGAGAAGGTGTTAGCTTTAGCCATTATTAAAATGTTCTTGTTGTACATACCAGTGGAGGGTGGTGAAGGTAAATCAGAGGGCAGACTCATTGTAATGAATGGAATGGAATAAGGAATCCATTCCAGGCATTTCAATGAGCCTGTCCTTCGATGTCCCACACCTAGCGTCCACTGGTACATACATACCTCACAAAGACTTTGTTATAGTCATAGTGCATACAGACATCTTTCTACAACTGTAAATCACATGTCAGTGAACAGCTCTGCTTCACCTCCCTGGCCTCTCTCAGATGTCAACACTCTCTCTGTGGCTGTAGCAGCGTCTGTGGGAGCAGTGGTGTGCCTTGGTGCTGTTGTCATTGTAGTATGCAAAAGGAGAGCAAGTAAGGAACTAAAATGACTAGAGTACTTTTGGATTGTTTTGGGTACTTTTGGGTACTTTTGGGTATTTTGGGCACTTTTGTTTTTTCTTTGGTACCTCTTTGTAGTTGACTGTTTTTTTGGGGGGTGATTAGTAGGACCCTGTTATATTGCAGTGATACAAAGGTACCCTAACAAGATCATACAGTAATACAGAACCTTTTTTTTTTCCATTTGCTTTGGTTTGTTATTTGAGTTTCAATTGAATGTAACAATGATTGTTTTTCAGAGAGGCAAACATCAACTGATGTCAACATTGTGAGTAGAAATAACTCATTGATGTAAAGTGGCTCTAAAACCTACAAATTGGCAACATAGAGTAATGTGCTAATTTTTGCTTTTGTATAAAAACTAAAGGTTTTAAGATAAGATCTCTAATTCTTGTTTACTCATCAATATTGTCATTTGTGCAGGGTCTAACAGCAGTCAGTGTTCCCAATGCCTCAGGAAACCACCCCAACCCACGAGCCAATGAAAACAAGGTCAGAGCATCAATGTGTAAATCAAATTAAGATACCTGTTAGTTTCCAGTATGAAACATGCTTCTATAATAATTTTGTTGTGTGTCTACTGTGCAGGATCAACCTGATGATGGTGTCACTTATGCCTCCATCAACCACTCCAACCCCAAGGCCACTCCACAAGGCTATGTAAGTGACGCCACTGCATATACAGCAAAACTGTTGACTTCCACCTGACTCTGTTTTAGCCTTTTCTTTGTTCTTGCGACTGTGTGTGTTTGCAGGTCCAGGGTGATGATGCGGTGACCTATACCACGCTTATGCCCGCCTCTAGAGGGAGACAGCCAGAGAAGGACCCTGCCGACCCCAGCAACTGCTACGCCACAATCAACAAACCCCAGAGACCCAAGAACTAGTCATGAGGACACCATTCACTCCTCCATTGCTAAGGATGACAGAACTCACCTTCACTCATTCACACTTCAGAAAACCTACTGGATCAAAGTCATCTGGTCAACACCATCAAAACCCCACGCTTGGACTCTTTGTTTTATCACTGATTGATAAGTTATACTACTGTTAACTAATCTTATTGTGTCAAATGCTGTATGGAGTGGTTTATGGTGAGAAGCAAAGGTAGTACAAGGGATTTTCAGATACATTGTCATATTTATTACAGTTGTTGCTGTCGCATATACGCATACTTACCACACGCAAGCTCTCTCTCTCTCTCTCACACACACACACACACACACACACACACACACACACACACACACACACACACACACACACTCAAAGATGAAATGTGATAAATAACATTCATCATCTATTTCACACATCATTTTAGCTCAGCTGTTAGATACAAGCTAGAATATAAGTTCTATCAGAAATGCCATTCTAAAATGGCATTTATGCAAAAAACATTGTTTGGTTTCTGCATTATAACCTTTAAATCCTGCATTAAATCCTTTGCTTTAATTGTTTGTGTGTAGCATGTGTGATTTGTCTTCCTGATACCTTGATGGAGTCGGTAGAACCATTCTCTGACCATTCTCCTCCTGGTAGGACTGGGAATAGGGCAATCTGATCCTAGATTGTGTTACTCAAGCTGTACAGTACCTGAGCTCTGAAGTTATCTGTGACTTCCTTGGACTATAATCCCCCTGGTGGTGATTGTAGGTAAAGCGTTTTCTATCACCTACCTTCTTTCTCAGAGAAAAGCTGATAATAACTTGCCCAGAACAGAATTGATGAAGATTTGTTGGTATAGGAACAACAGTGGGAATAAGTAAAGCTCTATTTCCATTATGAAATATGATGTAAATCATCATCAAAAAAGGTTGAGGGTCCTCCTGCTTTTAATGTTAGACCTCCCAAGCAGATATTCCTGGTCTATAGACAGAGACCCAGACCTTTCAGATATGTGTCACCCAACCTTTCATCATCAATACATGATTCATGCTAATGTTAGAGGTCAGGAATCAGTGAAATGCACTCGGGGCACAATGAATCCATTGATTCATTCTGAACTTCTGCCTCTAGACTAGTTGACAGCCTTTGTGGAAAACTATAAAAATATATATAAGAAACTTCCTCATTAGCTGTGTGGGAAAACATAAAATCACTACTTTGTCAGACCATTTGAAATCTGTCAACATGCACATTTCTAGTGAAGGGGCTTATTGTGCTACTACTCCTGTTATCACCCTGTCACACTTTATTGTATGAAATCGGAGCAGAGGATTTCAGTAGGACTAGTAAAGCAACACGCCAGGTGAAGCAGGAAACTGCTACAGGCAAGAGTGACAGGACAAAGACTGGGCTCTATCATACTACTCTGTTAGGACTGCTGATGATGCTAACCTTTATCAACACAGGTAAGACTGACTATGACAGGATAAGAGAGCAGCTAGTCATGAAGCAGGAGACAACCAACACTGTCTTTCAGGTTAATTATGAACACCTGTGAATAGTCACTCTTTCACATCTAACTGCATCACATTGTATATACTGTTGTATTGTACTGTAGGTATTATCTAGATGTCAGGCATTGCATGCTGGCTGTCCACCTATCCCGTGGACGTGATCAAGTCCCGCCTCCAAGCGGACGGTGTGGGTGGTGTGTACCAGTATAGCAGCATTGCTGACTGCGTGCGGCAGAGTGTGAGGAAGGAGGGTCTGAGGGTGTTCACACGGGGCCTCACTTCCACCCTGCTCAGGGCCTTCCCTGTGAATGCTGCCACCTTCGCCACCGTCACACTGGTGCTCTTGTACGCACGGGGGTTGGAGGAGGGGCCCAAGGACTGTGAATCAGTGCCGCCCGGCCACCACACTTGTGGCTAAAGAATGCCCCCCCCTCCCCCAAACTGTATGTCACCATAATTTTGTATTGTGTGTGATCAGTCTCAAGACAGCCAGATGGGTCATAACTCTAAAACGTTTGGGAACCACTGCTCTAGACATGTTACTGAGCCACATTATTGTGGTGGTGGTGAAGGTTTCACATAGGCTGACTGATCATTCAATCTACATATGTATATCTATAAATATGCAGTGTGAAACTGCAGTTGTAAATATCATTTATTCTGGGGGTTTATTTTGTACGATGTTTAAAAGCAACCTTTTTTTCCTGCCTTATGATATTAACATTTTTACTGATATGGAGAAGCCAAGGACTGGAAGATTAGACAAAGAAAGAAAATGGAATGTAGCAGTGACGGAGGTTGAACCCAAAGCTTGACTTCTCCCTTCTCTGTCGGAGGCTAAAGTTGGTTGATTTGAAAATCATGTGGACTCTAGCTTTGAGAAAAGATGCAATATGTACAGTATGTGATCCAAATATGTCATGTATGATAGATCACCTGAAAGTGGGTGGAAAATGTAAATATAAAAGACTCATTAGTGGTGGTGTCCGGAATGTTGGGGTTTTAACAGAACTTAAAACGTCTATTTTGTTATAAAGATGAGATTGGAAAAGGAAAGCCCAAAACATTGAGATGTGATATGATATATATTTTTTTATAACAAACTAATTAAGCTAGTCAGTGTATTTCTCTGCATCGGTTAATAACATCCTATAGATATTGGAAAATAAAGATGGCTGACTCAGATTTCATTCTCTTCTTGTCATTAAGTATGTGATTTTATTTTCATACTGCCTTTTTCATTCTTACAGATCATTGTATTACATTTGTTTTTGCAAATGTTTTAAAATCATGAAGGAAAGGAAAACCTAAAGGAAAGGAAACTAAAAAATGCTGCATCTTTTAACACATACAATATTTCACAACATCAGTTTGACTACAGAAGCTGTGAAAGTTTTAGACCAGGAAAGGAAGTGATGAGGAACAAGAGGTGACGTGTCATTCCAACACCTGAAGCTCCGTGCCTGAGAAAAGTCTCCTCTGTGTGGACAAAAGAATGATGGAAATATGTCACAGGACTACGATACCCTAATTATACTATATTATTGAGACGGGTGGAAGGGACCTCAATGGAATTGGGCCAATGACACTCACCTGGTTTTTGGCGGTTCTTCCTTGTTGTGTAAACAGCTACTATGACAACCAGAAAGGTCAGTGGCACAAAGAGCACTTTGCGTATGGGCAACTTAACAACATGGAGACCTGGGCAATGAGACAAACAGTGATTAAACACAATCGACTCTCACAGAGTAATGGTTACCATGTTCTAGAATTGATCTCTTCAAAATCCAGGTTTGTTTCACCAAACAACCACTAGAGTGTGCTAAATACCAAAACAAACACTACACCTGGAGGAGTCGTATATGGCATCACAGTTGTCCTGTCAACATTATCAAATGTACAATTCATTCAGGGTCAGTATACCGCTACAGTTTATATATTGAGATGGCAAATGTTTCTACTTATCAGTGAACTGGAAGATACACTTACATTTCCTACCTGAGAATGTGGAGCGGAAGTCAACGGAGGTCTTTACTTCTCCCTCATTGGTCAGCTGGCATGTCTACTTCCTGTTGATGTCTTCCTTCTGCAGGGTCACAGTCAGAGTGTTGTCACAGCAAGACAACTGTGTGACTTGGTATCTGCAGTCTTCCTGCAGCTCAGCTCCTGTCTCATCCACACGGCTTAGCGTGACTCTACAATGTTACACAGTCCAGGTCCCTCGTGCTTTAACCCCTAAATGACTTGACCATGCATGAAGATCATTCTCTAGCTTTTAAGACACAATATAAGAGACAAGATAATTGTGTTGCCACACAACAAAGTATGACAACATACCAACAGTATGATGGACCCCAGTCATTGTCCTGTCACTGTCACCTCTCGCAAGTTCCTCCTGCACCTAGTGTGTTGTTTAGTGTGTACTAGTAATATTGAAATGTCACCTCTCGTTAATTAATTAAGTGTAAGTGGGTGGTAACAGTAGCAGTAGCACATCAAGCCCCTTTACTACCTCTGCACATGTTGATAGATTTAGAATAGGCTGAGAAAGTAGTGAACATTTTTTTAGGAACTTGGAAATGTCATTATCAGCTACAGCTCATTGTGGATTCTGTTTGTTTAGATAAAAGATGACCAGCTAGTGTTTTGGTTTTTCATTGATGTGAGTGTTGCTAATTTCTACAAGTGCGAGACTAGTATCTTCACAGCCCAATTATCACAACTTGTATTTGGTTATTCAAACCAAAACTCCAACCAATGACCATTCAAGCATGGTCTTATGTGCAGCTCATTGTGGATTCTGTTTGTTTAGATAAAGAAAAGAAAGAAAGACTGTTTATTTGCCATGCAATCAATTCACATCAATTGTTGGAATGGGTCTTTTTGCACACACCCCCCCCCCCCCCGAGACAACACACACGCACTGCACACCCCCCCTCCGAGACAACACACGTGCACACCCCCCCAGGGAGAACAGAGCGCTGGGCTCTGGGCACAGGGTCAGCCAAGTCAGCGCCCCTGGAGCAATTCGGGGTTAAGTTAAACGGCAGTGGTAGGGACCTGGATATGATGCCAGCAACCCTCCAGTCACCAGCTCACATCCAGATCCCTACTGGAGCGGGGATCGAACTTGCTGGCCGGCCTCTTTAACCTCCAGGCTACCTGCCGCCCCTAGATAAAAGATGACCAGCGAGTGTTTTGGTTTCTCATTGATGTGAGTGTTGCTAATTTCTACAAGTGCAAGACTAGTATCTTCACAGCCCAATTATCACAACTTGTATTTGGTTATTCAAACCAAAACTCCAACCAATGACTATTCAAGCATGGTCTTATGTGCAAAAGAAAGAGACACAACCAGCTAATTTTTTCCAGTTGCTGAGAATCGTGAGTGTTTTGTGTGACATGTGTGTGAAACGTCTAGGTCCACTAACCACATAATAACCAGCAGTTCTTGTTGTTGATGCAACTGTGCATGACTCATTTCACACTGACAGTGTGGTAGTGGTGGTGGTCAATGGGTGGAATTTATTCAGAATAGAAGACAAAAAAAGCTTCTCACATTGCATGCTCTAAGATGACCAGAAACATAGACCTGTTTTCCCACACAGGTAATGAGAACGTTTTTTTGGTCGTTTTCCACAAAGGCCATCAACTAAGTCTAGAGGCAGAAGTTCGGAACAGTAAATGGATTCATTGTGTCCTGAGTGCTTTTCACTGTAAGGTTGTTTCCTGACCTCTAATAGTAATTAATAGTAGTTTAAATCATGTATTGATGATGACAATGGGTTACATGTATTAAAGTTTGGGTGACATCACATATCTGAAGGGTCTGGGTCTCAGTTTATAGACCAGGTTCATCTCCATCAGAAGACTTATCTCTTTCTGTTATGACCTCTCTCTCTCTCTCTCTCTCTCTCTCTCTCTCTCTCTCTCTCTCTCTCTCTCTCTCACTCTCTCTCTCTGTCTCTCTCTCTCTCTCTCTCTCTCTCTCTGCGTTCTGTGACTGCAGTAGAGTTTCTGCAGCATCTTTCTGATATCCTCTCCTTCAAGGCCCATTTAGTGGTTTGTAAGTTCTGGTTAATAAGAGCTTTTTCAACACATGCTTTTTCTCAGAAGACCATTGGCCAGTCCACTCAACCTTTGTCACAACTCTCTCTCTCCCTGGCAATAGATAACAGTAACATTCTAGCCGACATGTTTAAAAAGGTCAAAGTTGACAACAAATCTCCTAGCATTCCCTTTCCACACCGTCCACTGATGAGTTTTGTTGTGTTTTGAGATTCAAAACCCTGAAGCAGTACTATAATAATCCCATTGGTTATCATTGTCGTTTTCTAAAGTTTCTAATTCAAGACTGGCCCAAAGCCACAATATACCAATCTTTTTTTTTTTTGTTAACTTCAGATCATGACCCACACACATTACAGAGTGACCTGCTGCCCAAAACATGGTGTCCCACCAGGTAACTGTGACCATATAGTAACAGAATACTTTTTAAGGTCTTTATCTTTTAGGTGTGAAATGCCTTAAGAGAAATTGAGAAGTTGTATGCTCTGAATATAAATATGTCATGACCTCCAACAACATGTCCCTGTACACACACCCACAAAGGGGAAGTGGTCTGAGATGCAGAATAACCCACGGAAATGAGTTACAGTTATATTCACCTCTCTAAAATTCAACATTGCTTTACAACAGAAAGCTTCAGTCTCACCTTAAACAGGTTTTAATGTTTAAGGCTTAAAGGGATGTTTCACTGATAATACAACACAGCATTATTTATCCATTTATCTTGGCTGTAGTTGAGAGTGCTGAAGATCAACATGTTTCTGTCAAACACTTGAAGCATGAGCTGAGAAAAATGTTCAACAAAAGCTTGGCAACTGCACCTGGAGGAGTATATGGCATCACAGTTGTCCCTCAACGTTATCTAAAAATAATTCACATTACTTTCAGGGACAGTAACCACCTCTACAGCGTATGTGTTAAGATAGCAGATATACTGTATGTGAGGTTGTGTGATATAGGACCCAGGAGCAGAGAGGAGACCAGACGAGAAAATGTAGTTGAAAGGCAAAGGTCACTTTACTTGAATAATCCACAAGGTAGACAGGACATCACTTTAGAAAAAAAATAAACACTAGTCAACCAAAGAAAACAGGATGCTAGAGAATCTTACAAAGACAAGACTTGGAGGACCACTAATGAACTAACCTCTGACAAGTGCTACGACGCTAACAGAAAATACACAACTTATTGTTGTATTTATTTTTATTTTTATTAGGGTTAGGGTTACGGTTAGATGACATCTTAATATTTGCACTGTTGAGAGGAAGCTGGCAAGGCAAGCATTTCATTGTACAATTTACAACTGTATCCTGTGCATATGACCAATACACTTTGACTTAGCTTGACATTAAACATTTTTTGTGACATTTTCTTGGACACTCTTGACTTATGAACTGCCATCATTTTTAATGTTTATTTTTCTAAATAATTCAGAGGTAATTTATTCATATTGTTCATTAAGGCCTAAAGTGGTAAGTAGCTTTCAGAGAATGTAATACCTACAATTTTCATTTAGATCTTTTTTGTTCTGTTGTGATCATTGGACTTTGCTGCATGTCCAGATCAAAAACATGCCCTGGAAAGAATATGTAAAGCATAAAAAAAAGAACTCAACAAGTTATAAGTGTGAAATGCAGGGAGCACATGAACCAACATCTAGCAGTCAAAAGTTGTCTCTGTTGCCACATTATCAGTGGTCCTGCACCATGTCTCTGAGATGTTGAGTTGGGTGTACTACTGTACATGTCACAACAGTCAGTCACACTCACACCTTAACAAAAGCTAACGTTCTTTTTTGGAAGGTGTGAAATGACTTGTGCTCTCATTAGACATGGTGAGTTAAACTGGTCTGTTTAAATGAGAACTCATGACTTTTTGCCCCATGTCTCACACCCTCATAAGGGAAGTAGTTTGAGCTGCAGAACAACTTTGGGACAAAAGTTTAACTGCAAAAAGTTGCAGTTAAACTTAAATTACAGCTAATTTAGGAAATACTTTGATAAATAGGCTGTTTTACAATTGTATATAATATAATCATTTTGAGGGCTTATAGCCACAAAACTGAAAGTTATCTATTAACCAAACCTTAACAATACATCTATAGAGTACATCCTCTACCACTGCAAGGCCAATCATACCACCTGATTCACCACAAACTATTTTAGCATCAACTATACAGGCCTTCCTTTTAGTTATGTTGTATGATTGGTGCAGCAACAAGCTTGAACACCAAGGGCCTGATCCACTAAGCGTTTTGCACAATGGTGCAATTTATCATTTATTTTTCAATACGAGATAAAATACTCCCCCAAAAAATCATTTTACCTTGATGTAAAAAGATGACGAGCTTCAGTCACATATTTGTTCAACACGTTCTTTTTTATAACTCTTTGCACATATCTGTAACTTGGTAGGAGTGAAGACGCACACTGAACATGTTTATACGAGGTGCAGACTAACTGAACATGTTTATACGACATGCAGACTAACTGAACATGTTTATACGAGGTGCAGACTAACTGAACATGTTTATACGAGGTGCAGACTAACTGAACATGTTTATACAAGGTGCAGACTAACTGAACATGTTTATACGAGGTGCAGACTAACTGAACATGTTTATACGACGTGCAGACTAACTGAACATGTTTATACGAGGTGCAGACTAACTGAACATGTTTATACGAGGTTTAGACTAACTGAACATGTTTATAAGAGGTGCAGACTAACTGAACATGTTTATACGAGGTGCAGACTAACTGAACATGTTTATACGAGGTGCAGACTAACTGAACATGTTTATAAGAGGTGCAAACTAACTGAACATGTTTATACGAGGTGCAGACTAACTGAACATGTTTATACGAGGTGCAGACTAACTGTACATGACAAGAACTTTACTAGAGCCGTAGAGTTTACTGACATCTTTTCTACAACTGTAGAACACATGTTAGTCAACAGCTCTGCCTCTCTCAAGTTCTCGCCCACAACACCTCAACCTCCCTGTGAGTTAGGGTTAGGGTTAAGGTTCACACTGACGGAGAGGCCATGTGGTTTGGGGTCTACAATACATTTCTCTATGACACAAGAAGTGCTGAGATAAAGCATTCTCACCAAGTCACTTCTGCTTTGTGAACATGTCTATTATGAGTTTGAGAAAACATTGCCACTACAAGGAAATTCTGCTACAGAAGTGGATATATAGGCACTCTCTGTGGTGAGAGACTTGTATTGCAGAGAAACTCTGGCAGAGGAGAGAGAAAACAATGGCTGAGGTCAATCAGGTTGATTTGCGATTATTTTTTACCATTATTTTCCACCTAACATCAACAGGTAAGACAATATAGACACACTTAATGTACTAGCATTATACAAAGATATACCTGTTTGATTATCACATCTATTTCACAAAACCATCAGTTTGAGAAACATTGGGATGTAGCCCAATTAAGGCAAGATGCCATTTTTGTTGTGCCTCTGTTATCCAAGTTGGCCATGATTAATGGTGAAAGTATACATACAGAATGTGTGTTTGAGTTACTTCATTGGGAACTACACTACCACACAGTAGCAGCAAGTACAGTAGGTCCGGTCCACAAAGTGATCATGAGAGAGACCAGCTTCAGTGTGGATTATCCCTCGTTCCTCAGGCTTTGCAGCACACACCTCCTTCAGAACCACACAGCTTGTTCATTTATTGTCTCAATATAAACACAATATCAAATGTATTAACACTGAACAACCATCTGATATCGTATTCTTCCCAGGTGTCAGTGAAGATCGTCTCGTTATATACTCCAGAGTGGGAGATAGTGTCAGTCTGCCGTGTAACAATGTGCTTAATCCAGGAGACTGCTCCTCAACTACATGGACCTACAACAGTCCTGGATCTAGGAAGACTGTTGAAGAGGTCGGTCATGGGATCATTAAAGACACGTCAGAGAGAGCAGGGAGACTGAGATTGGAGTCTAACTGCTCTCTGAGTGTCTGTAATGTCTCAGCTGAGGATGCTGGAATATACACCTGTCAACAATACCCTATTAAGGGAGGACCCAAACAGGGAAACGATGCTAGAGTTTACTTGTCTCTTTTAAAAAGTAAGTATTTCATTTTCAACTCTGTGAAACCAGTAAAAAGAATTCACCTCGCTATTCAGGATGCTTGACTCTACACCTCTCGACAATACAGGATATACATAAATCAGAACATAGAAAAGATGCTGCTGTTTATCTGTCTGTTCTAACCAGTGATTAATGTTCTAACCAACTATTTCAACTCAGTGAGCTCAGTAAAAAGAATACACCTAACTATTCACTGCATAGATTCTCAATGATAAATCTCCTCTTTCACAGTCTCCTCATCCACACCAGTGACAGATTTAAAGGTTAATGGCATCATGACATTAAGTTGCTTTCTGTTCACTGATGAGGGACCTCAGAAGTGTACTACAACCACACATAGTGGAGTCAGTCTGAGTTGGCTGGATGAGAAAGCCGCTAAGCTGAAGAAAGACCTCAGATACACGTTAGAACAGATATCTGCCTGCCACATCACTCTGACTGTGACACTCCAGATGAAGGACAAAGACAGGAAGTGGAAATGCCAGCTGACTAAGGACGGAACAGTGAAGACCGTCCTTCACTTCACCTCCACATTCTCAGGTACAGTACGAAACCTTTGTTAATCTCCCTGCATTGACAGACTGCTGACCATCCTGCCTTTAATGTCATTGATAAGAAATATATGTGGTGTCAATGGTGATTAAAACGGTGAGCTGCTGATTTAGTATATGGTGATCATCTTGAGATGAGTGAGAGGCGGGTGATTGTTGTCCCTCTAGTGAACTACACATAGGTCAGAAGGCAAGATCTTCCGAGGTGCAGTCAGGGCTCATGACACATGAGTTGTGAGTCTAGAAACCAACTACAAACAGACTACTGGTCATCTAACCTTTAATGTAATCGGTGAGAAATGGGGTGTCAGTGGTGATTTAAATTATGAGCTGCTGATCTAGTATATGGTGATCATCCTGGGAAGAGTGAGAGGAGAGTGATTGGTGTCCCTCCTAGTGAACTCCATATCGTATACCCAAATGAAATATTTAAATAGTTAATATTCTATGTACTCTTTGTGTTAGGTCCAGGGGGTACATCATCTAAAATTTCAGTTGACTTAACCACAACTTCAGGTATCACAGAAGTTTTCACAATATCGCATTATTTCAGTTTCTTGTTGTAAATTGTACAGTATGAGCGATGCAGTATGTGCTGCCTTGTTGGTCAACATAACAGACTATTTATTTTCAAGAAAATATGTGTTGTGGTGTGTGTGATGGTTGTCAACAACCATATATGATATCTCAAAATTAGGTCGAAATCCACACACCATACACAGGCATAACCCATGAGAAACCTAATGAAGGGACATTTCCCACCAAGTGATAGTGGATGTTCTTTGTTTTAGGCTCTCAGTGAAGGTCTTTAACTCTTCACCCAGTATAGGGCAGCTACTGTATTGAGTGCTGCACTGTCAGAGTGTTACTGGCTACACGTATATGTTCACTTGGGGTCAGTATCACCACCATTCCAATGTGTTCATCCGATATTTATAGGTGGTATTTAATGATTTGCTTTTTATTGATATCCAGGGAGTAGATCCACTACCACTGCAAGGCCAATCACACCTAATTCACCAGCAGGTACTTCACCTTGAAATACTTCAACTATACTTCAAGTATTTCACACTACTCTATTTCCATTGCCTGTTGTAGGTTGTGTGAGCAATGTAGTACATACTGCCCTTGTCTGTCAGTATAACCACCAATCCAAAGTGTTCATAATGTTTAACAATTAGCTTTCTATTCATATCCAGAGAATACATCCCCTGCAAGGCCAATCATACCACCTGATTCAACAGCATTCGGCCAATGGTTTCCCATTCATAGTTATGTTGTATGAGTGATGCAGCAACAGTTTGAACACCAAGTTTAACGTACTACCTTGATCTAAAATGAGAAGGTGTTAGCTTTAGCCATTATTAAAATGTTCTTGTTGTACATACCAGTGGAGGGTGGTGAAGGTAAATCAGAGGGCAGACTCATTGTAATGAATGGAATGGAATAAGGAATCCATTCCAGGCATTTCAATGAGCCTGTCCTTCGATGTCCCACACCTAGCGTCCACTGGTACATACATACCTCACAAAGACTTTGTTATAGTCATAGTGCATACAGACATCTTTCTACAACTGTAAATCACATGTCAGTGAACAGCTCTGCTTCACCTCCCTGGCCTCTCTCAGATGTCAACACTCTCTCTGTGGCTGTAGCAGCGTCTGTGGGAGCAGTGGTGTGCCTTGGTGCTGTTGTCATTGTAGTATGCAAAAGGAGAGCAAGTAAGGAACTAAAATGACTAGAGTACTTTTGGATTGTTTTGGGTACTTTTGGGTACTTTTGGGTATTTTGGGCACTTTTGTTTTTTCTTTGGTACCTCTTTGTAGTTGACTGTTTTTTTGGGGGGTGATTAGTAGGACCCTGTTATATTGCAGTGATACAAAGGTACCCTAACAAGATCATACAATAATACAGAACTTTTTTTTTCCCCATTTGCTTTGGTTTGTTATTTGAGTTTCAATTGAATGTAATAATGATTGTTTTTCAGGGAGGCAAACATCAACTGATGTCAACATTGTGAGTAGAAATAACTCATTGATGTAAAGTGGCTCTAAAACCTACAAATTGGCAACATAGAGTAATGTGCTAATTTTTGCTTTTGTATAAAAACTAAAGGTTTTAAGATAAGATCTCTAATTCTTATTTACTCATCAATATTGTCATTTGTGCAGGGTCTAACAGCAGTCAGTGTTCCCAACGCCACAGGAAACCACCCCAACCCACGAGCCAATGAAAACAAGGTCAGAGCATCAATGTGTAAATCAAATTAAGATACCTGTTAGTTTCAATTATGAAACATGCTTCTATAATAATTTTGTTGGGTGTCTACTGTGTAGGATCAACCTGATGATCGTGTCACTTATGCCTCCATCAACCACTCCAACCCCAACGCCACTCCACAAGGCTATGTAAGTGAAGCCACTGCATATACAGCAAAAGTGTTGACTTCCACCTGACTCTGTTTTAGCCTTTTCTTTGTTCTTGCGACTGTGTGTGTTTGCAGGCCCAGGGTGATGATGCGGTGACCTATAGCACGCTTATGCCCGCCTCTAGAGGGAGACAGCCAGAGAAGGATCCTGCCGACCCCAGCAACTGCTACGCCACAATCAACAAACCCCAGAGACCCAAGAACTAGTCATGAGGACACCATTCACTCCTCCGTTGCTAAGGATGACAGAACTCACCTTCACTCATTCACACTTCAGAAAACCTACTGGATCAAAGTCATCTGGTCAACACCATCAAAACCCCACGCTTGGACTCTTTGTTTTATCACTGATTGATAAGTTATACTACTGTTAACTAATCTTATTGTGTCAAATGCTGTATGGAATGGTTTATGGTGAGAAGCAAAGGTAGTACAAGGGATTTTCAGATACATTGTCATATTTATTACAGTTGTTGCTGTCACATATACGCATACTTACCACACGCAAGCTCTCTCTCTCTCTCTCTCTCTCTCTCTCTCTCACACACACACACACACACACACACACACACACTCAAAGATGAAATGTGATAAATAACATTCATCATCTATTTCACACATCATTTTAGCTCAGCTGTTAGATACAAGCTAGAATATAAGTTCTATCAAAAATGCCATTCTAAAATGGCATTCATGCCAAAAACATTGTTTGGTTTCTGCATTATAACCTTTAAATCCTGCATTAAATCCTTTGCTTTAATTGTTTGTGTGTAGCATGTGTGATTTGTCCTCCTGATACCTTGATGGAGTCGGTAGAACCATTCTCTGACCATTCTCCTCCTGGTAGGACTGGGAATAGGGCAATCTGATCCTAGATTGTGTTACTCAAGCTGTACAGTACCTGAGCTCTGAAGTTATCTGTGACTTCCTTGGTCTATAATCCCCCTAGTGGTGATTGTAGGTAAAGCGTTTTCTATCACCTATTTTCTTTCTCAGAGAAAAGCTTATAATAACTTGCCCAGAAGAGAATTGGTGAAGATTTGTTGGTATGGGAACAACAGTGGGAATAAGTAAAGCTCTATTTCCATTATGAAACATGAACATGTAAATCATCATCAAAAAAGGTTAGGGTTAGGGTTAGGGTTAGGGTCCTCTTGCTTTTAATGTTAGACCTCCCAAGCAGATATTCCTGGTCTATAGACAGAGACCCAGACCTTTCAGATATGTGTCACCCAACCTTTCGAGCATGTAACCCATTATCATCATCAATACATGATTCATGCTAATGTTAGAGGTCAGGAATCAGTGAAAAGCACTCGGGGCACAATGAATCCACTTCTGCCTCTAGACTAGTTGACAGCCTTTGTGGAAAACTATAAAAATCTATATAAGAAACTTCCTCATTAGCTGTGTGGAAAAACAGGTCCCCCCACACTGGTTGGATTCATGTTGAATTGTTTCAATGTTGTTGAATTGCTAAATATGAATTGTTATAATTGACAAGCCAGTCCTTTAAACACGTAGAAATTAATATTACTCATATCAATCGCCAGCTGGTCATTTTCTGACTAAACAAGCAGAATGCACCAGGAGCTGAACAGCAGCTAATACAGATTTACTTTTTAAATCATTACTTTGTCAGATCATTTGAAATCTGTCAACATGTACATTTCTAGCGAAGGGGCTTGGTGTGCTACTACTCCTGTTATCACCCCGTCACACTTTATTGTATGAAATCGGAGCAGAGGATTTCAGTAGGACTAGTAAAGCAACACGCCAGGTGAAGCAGGAAACTGCTACAGGCAAGAGTGACAGGACAAAGACTGGGCTCTATCATACTACTCTGTTAGGACTGCTGATGATGCTAACCTTTATCAACACAGGTAAGACTGACTATGACAGGATAAGAGAGCAGCTCGTCATGAAGCAGGAGACAACCAACACTGTCTTTCAGGTTAATTATGAACACCTGTGAATAGTCACCCTTGCACATCTAACTGCATCACATAGTACATACTGTTGTATTGTACTGTAGGTATTATCTGTCTTGTCTTCATTGTTCTATAATGTTGGTGAATGTTGAGCTCCCCACTGTGCTGTACTAAAATATAATTCAACCAACCTCTGTTGTGTGGCTCCTTGACTTGACTGACTGGCTCTATAACAGACCTGGAGGTGGTACTTCTATGTCAGTAGTAAAATGGGGGAAAGTTCCAAACTTTGTGGGGTCTGACAGCTCTCTACATGTTCAATCTAACGAAAATCATGTGGACTCTAGCTTTGAGAAAAGATGCAATATGTACAGTATGTGATCCAAATATGTCATGTATGATAGATCACCTGAAAGTGGGTGGAAAATGTAAATATATAAAGACTCATTAGTGGTGGTGTCCGGAATGTTGGGGTTTTAACAGAACTTAAAACGTCTATTTTGTTATAAAGATGAGCCTAAAGCCCAAAACATTGAGATGTGATATGATATATTTTTTTTTATAACAAACTAATTAAGCTAGTCAGTGTATTTCTCTGCATCGGTTAATAACATCCTATAGATATTGGAAAATAAAGACGGCCGACTCAGATTTCATTCTCTTCTTGTCATTAAGTATGTGATTTTATTTTCATACTGCATTTTTCATTCTTACAGATCATTGTATTACATTTGTTTTTGCAAATGTTTTAAAATCATGAAGGAAAGGAAAACCTAAAGGAAAGGAAACTAAAAAATGCTGCATCTTTTAACACATACAATATTTCACAACATCAGTTTGACTACAGAAGCTGTGAAAGTCTTAGACCAGGAAAGGAAGTGATGAGGAACAAGAGGTGACGTGTCATTCCAACACCTGGAGCTCCGTGCCTGAGAAAAGTCTCCTCTGTGTGGAGAAAAGAATGATGGAAATATGTCACAGGACTACGATACCCTAATTATACTATATTATTGAGACAGGTGGAAGGGACCTCAATGGAATTGGGCCAATGACACTCACCTGGTTTTTGGCGGTTCTTCCTTGTTGTGTAAACAGCTACTATGACAACCAGAAAGGTCAGTGCCACAAAGAGCACTTTGCGTATGGGCAACTTAACAACATGGAGACCTGAGCAATGAGACAAACAGTGATTAAACACAATCGACTCTCACAGAGTAATGGTTACCATGTTCTAGAATTGATCTCTTCAAAATCCAGGTTTGTTTCACCAAACAACCACTAGAGTGTGCTAAATACCAAAACAAACACTACACCTGGAGGAGTCGTATATGGCATCACAGTTGTCCTGTCAACATTATCAAATGTACAATTCATTCAGGGTCAGTATACCGCTACAGTTTATATATTGAGATGGTAAATGTTTCTACTTATCAGTGAACTGGAAGATACACTTACATTTCCTAGTTGAGAATGTGGAGCGGAAGTCAACAGAGGTCTTTACTTCTCCCTCATTGGTCAGCTGGCATGTCTACTTCCTGTTGATGTCTTCCTTCTGCAGGGTCACAGTCAGAGTGTTGTCACAGCAAGACAACTGTGTGACTTGGTATCTGCAGTCTTCCTGCAGCTCAGCTCCTGTCTCATCCACACGGCTTAGCGTGACTCTACAATGTTACACAGTCCAGGTCCCTCATCAGTGACCAGAGAGTATCTTAAAGTCATGGTTCTATCAGCCTGTAGTTCTGTCTCTGGGATTGACGAGGTGACTGTGAAAGACAGAGGAGAAATTCATGTTTGTGTCTCTCAAAGTGACTTAATGTAATAGTTTTCAAATTGCATGAATTAAAATGTTGAATATGTGTGTAGGGCCACATTTGATGCTTGACATTCTTTCTGGTGAAAAGAAACAGATAGGAGGTAGCATCAACAGTTCCATTGTCACATTGTCAACAGTTCCATTGTCAGGTTGTCGTTCTCTTGGCTCTGTTTTTAACCCTCTCCCCCCTTCTAACTTCTCCAATAGTAGCACTATTTATAAATCTGCCAAGTAGTCGAGGAGCAGTCCTCCACAACTTGGATTTGAGAAATTATTACATGGCATATTGACATCATCACCGACTCTCGGGAATTAAAGAATGTTCTGTGCTTTGACCCTGGAAAAAGCAAAAGTGAATGAATGTAAAGTGGTACATATGCAGTATTTCCTGCTTTAACCCCTAAATGACTTGACCATGCATGAAGATCATTCTCTATCTTCTAAGACACAATATAAGAGACAAGATAATTGTGTTGCCACACGACAAAGTATGACAACATTCAAGATTCAAGATTCAAGATTCAAAGTGTTTATTATCATATGCACAGTAGAAAACATGTTTCCCTGTACAATGAATGCCAACCAATGTACAACACTAAAAAATATACAATATATACTAAACAAAATGTACAAGATAACAAAATTTAAGGCAGCATGTGATAATAAAAAAGCAACAATAATAATAATAATAAAACAGTGCAAATAAAACAGTGCAAACAGTATGATGGACCCCAGTCATTGTCCTGTCACTGTCATCTCTCGCAGGTTCCTCCTGCACCTTGTGTGTTGTTTAGTGTGTACTAGTAATATTGAAATGTCACCTCTCGTTAATTAATTAAGTGTAAGTGGGTGGTAACAGTAGCAGTAGCACATCAAGCCCCTTTACTACCTCTGCACATGTTGATAGATTTAGAATAGGCTGAGAAAGTAGTGAAACATTTTTTAGGAACTTGGAAATGTCATTATCAGCTACAGCTCATGGTGGATTCTGTTTGTTTAGATAAAAGATGACCAGCGAGTGTTTTGCTTTCTCATTGATGTGAGTGTTGCTAATTTCTACAAGTGCGAGACTAGTATCTTCTAGTTTTGTGTGACATGTGTGTGAAACGTCTAGGTCCACTAACCACATAATAACCAGCAGTTCTTGTTGTCGATGCGACTGTGCATGACTCATTTCACACTGACAGTGTGGTAGTGGTGGTGGTTAATGGGTGGAACATATTCCGAATAGACGACAAAAAAAGCTTCTCACATTGCATGCTCTAAGATGACCAGATATCTGTTTTCCCACACAGCTAATGAGAACGTTTTTTTGGTCGTTTCCCACCAAGGCCATCAACTAAGTCTAGAGGCAGAAGTTCGGAACAGTAAATGGATTCATTGTGCCCTGAGTGCTTTTCACTGTAAGGTTGTTTCCTGACCTCTAATAGTAATTAATAGTAGTTTAAATCATTTATTGATGATGACAATGGGTTACATGTATTGAAAGTTTGGGTGACATCACATATCTGAAGGGTCTGGGTCTCAGTTTATAGACCAGGTTCATCAAGTCTTCATCAGAAGACTTATCTCTTTCTGTGATGACCTCTCTCTGTTATGACTCTCTCTCTCTCTCTCTCTCTCTCTCTCTCTCTCTTTCTCTCTCTCTGTTATGACCTCTCTCTGTTATGACTCTCTCTCTCTCTCTCTCTCTCTCTCTCTCTCTGTCTCTCTCTCTCTGTCTCTCTGTGTTCTGTGACTGCAGTAGAGTTTCTGCAGCATCTTTCTGATATCCTCTCCTTCAAGGCCCATTTAGTGGTTTGTAAGTTCTTGTTAATAAGAGCTTTTTCAACACATGCTTTTTCTCAGAAGACCATTGGCCAGTCCACTCAACCTTTGTCACAACTCTCTCTCTCCCTGGCAATAGATAACAGTAACATTCTAGCCGACGTGTTTAAAAAGGTCAAAGTTGACACCAAATCTCCTAGCATTCCCCTTCCACACCTCCACTGATGAGTTTTGTTGTGTTTTGAGATTCAAAACCCTGAAGCAGTACTATAATAATTCCATTGGTTATCATTGTCGTTTTGTAAAGTTTCTAATTCAAGACTTGCCCAAAGCCACAATGTACCAATCATTTTTTTTTTTTTTTTTGTTAACTTCAGATCATGACCCACACACATTACAGAGTGACCTGCTGCCCAAAACATGGTGTCCCACCAAGTAACTGTGACCATATAGTAACAGAATACTTTTTAATGTCTTTATCTTTTAGGTGTGAAATGCCTTAAAAGAAATTGAGAAGTTGTATGCTCTGAATATAAATATGTCATGACCTCCAACAACATGTCCCTGTACACACACCCACAAAGGGGAAGTGGTCTGAGATGCAGAATAACCCACGGAAATGAGTTACAGTTATATTCACCTCTCTAAAATTCAACATTGCTTTACAACAGAAAGCTTCAGTCTCACCTTAAACAGGTTTTTAATGTTTAAGGCCTAAAGGGATGTTTCACTGATAATACAACACAGCATTATTTATCCATTTATCTTGGCTGTAGTTGAGAGTGCTGAAGATCAACATGTTTCTGTCAAACACTTGAAGCATGAGCTGAGAAAAATGTTCTGAAGCAGAAGCTTGGCAACTGCACCTGGAGGAGTATATAGGCATCACAGTTGTCCCTCAACGTTATCTAAAAAATAATTCACATTACTTTCAGGGACAGTAACCACCTCTACAGCGTATGTGTTAAGATAGCAGATATACTGTATGTGAGGTTGTGTGATATAGGACCCAGGAGCAGAGAGGAGACCAGACGAGAAAATGTAGTTGAAAGGCAAAGGTCACTTTACTTGAATAATCCACAAGGTAGACAGGACAGAACAGAAAAAATAAACACTAGTCAACCTAAGAAACCAGGATGCTAGAGAATCTTACAAAGACAAGACTTGGAGGACCACTAATGAACTAACCTCTGACAAGTGCTACGACGCTAACAGAAAATACACAACTTATTGTTGTATTTATTTTTATTTTTATTCATACATCTTAATATTTGCACTGTTGAGAGGAAGCTGGCAAAGGCAAGCATTTCATTGTACAATTTACAACTGTATCCTGTGCATATGACCAATACACTTTGACTTAGCTTGACATGAAACATTTTTGTGACATTTTCTTGGACACTCTTGACTTATGAACTGCCATCATTTTTAATGTTTATTTTTCTAAATAATTCAGAGGTAATAATTCATATTGTTCATTAAGGCCTAAAGTGGTAAGTGGCTTTCAGAGAATGTAATACCTCCAATTTTCATTTCGATAATTTTTGTTCTGTTGTGATCATTGGACTTTGCTGCATGTCCAGATCAAAAACATGCCCCGGAAAGAATATGTAAAGCATAAAAAAAAGAACTCAACAAGTTATAAGTGTGAAATGCAGGGAGCACATGAACCAACATCAAGCAGTCAAAAGTTGTCTCTGTTGCCACATTATCAGTGGTCCTGCACCATGTCTCTGAGATGTTGAGTTGGGTGTACTACTGTACATGTCACAACAGTCAGTCACACTCACACCTTAACAAAAGCTAACGTTCTTTTTTGGAAGGTGTGAAATGACTTGTGGTCTCCTTAGACATGGTGAGTTAAACTGGTCTGTTTAAATGAGAACTCATGACTTTTTGCCCCATGTCTCACACCCTCATAAGGGAAGTAGTTTGAGCTGCAGAACAACTTTGGGACAAAAGTTTAACTGCAAAAAGTTGCAGTTAAACTTAAATTACAGCTAATTTAGGAAATACTTTGATAAATAGGCTGTTTTACAATTGTATATAATATAATCATTTTGAGGGCTTATAGCCACAAAATTGAAAGTTATCTATTAACCAAACCTTAACAATACATCTATAGAGTACATCCTCTACCACTGCAAGGCCAATCATACCACCTGATTCACCACAAACTATTTTAGCATCAACTATACAGGCCTTCCTTTTAGTTATGTTGTATGATTGGTGCAGCAACAAGCTTGAACACCAAGGGCCTGATCCACTAAGCGTTTTGCACAATGGTGCAATTTATCATTTATTTTTCAATACGAGATAAAATACTCCCCCAAAAAATCATTTTACCTTGATGTAAAAAGATGACGAGCTTCAGTCACATATTTGTTCAACACGTTCTTTTTTATAACTCTTTGCACATATCTGTAACTTGGTAGGAGTGAAGACGCACACTGAACATGTTTATACGAGGTGCAGACTCACTGAACATGTTTATACGAGGTGCAGACTAACTGAACATGTTTATACGAGGTGCAGACTAACTGAACATGTTTATACGAGGTGCAGACTAACTGAACATGTTTATACGAGGTGCAGACTAACTGAACATGTTTATACAAGGTGCAGACTAACTGAACATGTTTATACGAGGTGCAGACTAACTGAACATGTTTATACGACGTGCAGACTAACTGAACATGTTTATACGAGGTGCAGACTAACTGAACATGTTTATACGAGGTTTAGACTAACTGAACATGTTTATAAGAGGTGCAGACTAACTGAACATGTTTATACGAGGTGCAGACTAACTGAACATGTTTATACGACGTGCAGACTAACTGAACATGTTTATACGAGGTGCAGACTAACTGAACATGTTTATACGAGGTGCAGACTCACTGAACATGTTTATACGAGGTGCAGACTAACTGAACATGTTTATAA
This sequence comes from Argentina silus, assembly GCF_951799395.1. Taxonomy (NCBI): domain Eukaryota; kingdom Metazoa; phylum Chordata; class Actinopteri; order Argentiniformes; family Argentinidae; genus Argentina; species Argentina silus. The sequence continues at coordinate 12,895,119 of NC_139671.1, forward strand.
GAGGTGCAAACTAACTGAACATGTTTATACGAGGTGCAGACTAACTGAACATGTTTATACGAGGTGCAGACTAACTGTACATGACAAGAACTTTACTAGAGCCGTAGAGTTTACTGACATCTTTTCTACAACTGTAGAACACATGTTAGTCAACAGCTCTGCCTCTCTCAAGTTCTCGCCCACAACACCTCAACCTCCCTGTGAGTTAGGGTTAGGGTTAAGGTTCACACTGACTGAGAGGCCATGTGGTTTGGGGTCTACAATACATTTCTCTATGACACAAGAAGTGCTGAGATAAAGCATTCTCACCAAGTCACTTCTGCTTTGTGAACATGTCTATTATGAGTTTGAGAAAACATTGCCACTACAAGGAAATTCTGCTACAGAAGTGGATATATAGGCACTCTCTGTGGTGAGAGACTTGTATTGCAGAGAAACTCTGGCAGAGGAGAGAGAAAACAATGGCTGAGGTCAATCAGGTTGATTTGCGATTATTTTTTACCATTATTTTCCACCTAACATCAACAGGTAAGACAATATAGACACACTTAATGTACTAGCATTATACAAAGATATACCTGTTTGATTATCACATCTATTTCACAAAACCATCAGTTTGAGAAACATTGGGATGTAGCCCAATTAAGGCAAGATGCCATTTTTGTTGTGCCTCTGTTATCCAAGTTGGCCATGATTAATGGTGAAAGTATACATACAGAATGTGTGTTTGAGTTACTTCATTGGGAACTACTCTACCACACAGTAGCTGCAAGTACAGTAGGTCCGGTCCACAAAGTGATCATGAGAGAGACCAGCTTCAGTGTGGATCATCCCTCGTTCCTCAGGCTTTGCAGCACACACCTCCTTCAGAACCACACAGCTTGTTCATTTATTGTCTCAATATAAACACAATATCAAATGTATTAACACTGAACAACCATCTGATATCGTATTCTTCCCAGGTGTCAGTGAAGATCGTCTCGTTATATACTCCAGAGTGGGAGATAGTGTCAGTCTGCCGTGTAACAATGTGGTTAATCCAGGAGACTGCTCCTCAACTCTATGGAACTACGGCGGTTCTGGATCTAGGAAGGCTGTTGAAGAGGTCGCTCATGGGATCATTAGAGACACGTCAGAGAGAGCAGGGAGACTGAGATTGGAGTCTAACTGCTCTCTGAGTGTCTGTAATGTCTCAGCTGAGGATGCTGGAACATACACCTGTCGACAATACCCTACTAAGGGAGGACCCCAACAGGGAAAGGATGCTAGAGTTTACTTGTCTCTTTTAAAAAGTAAGTATTTCATTTTCAACTCTGTGAAACCAGTAAAAAGAATTCACCTCGCCATTCAGGATGCTTGACTCTACACCTCTCGACAATACAGGATATACATAAATCAGAACATAGAAAAGATGCTGTTTATCGTGTATGTGCTGCCTTGTTGGTCAACATAACAGACTATTTATTTTCAAGTAAATATGTGTTGTGGTGTGTGTGATGGTTGTCAACAACCATATATGATATCTCAAAATTAGGAAGAAATCCACTCACCATACACAGGCATAACCCATGAGAAACCTAATGAAGAGACATTTCCCACCAAGTTATAGTGGATGTTCTTTGTTTTAGGCTCTCAGTGAAGGTCTTTAACTCTTCACCCAGTATAGGGGAGCTACTGTATTGAGTGCTGCACTGTCAGAGTGTTACTGGCTACACGTATATGTTCACTTGGGGTCAGTATAACCACCATTCCAATGTGTTCATCCGATATTTATAGGTGGTATTTAATTATTTGCTTTTTATTGATATCCAGGGACTAGATCCACTACCACTGCAAGGCCAATCAGACCTAATTCACCAGCAGGTATTTCACCTTGAAATACTTCAACTATACTTCAAATATTTCACACTACTCTATTTCCATTGCCTGTTGTAGGTTGTGTGAGCAATGTAGTACATACTACCCTTGTCTGTCAGTATAACCACCAATCCAAAGTGTTCATAATGTTTAACGATTTGCTTTCTATTTATATCCAGAGAATACATCCCCTGCAAGGCCAATCACACCACCTAATTCACCAGCAGGTAGGCCAATGGTTTTCCATTCATAGTTATGTTGTATGAGTGGTGCAGCAACAGTTTGAACACCAAGTTTAACTTATTACCTTGATCTAAAATGAGAAGGTGTTAGCTTTAGCCATTATTAAAATGTTCTTGTTGTACATACCAGTGGAGGTTGGTGAAGGTAAATAAGGAATCCATTCCAGGCATTTCAATGAGCCTGTCCTTCGATGTCCCACACCTAGCGTCCACTGGTACATACATACCTCACTAAGACTTTGTTATAGTCATAGTGCATACAGACATCTTTCTACAACTGTAAATCACATGTCAGTGAACAGCTCTGCTTCACCTCCCTGGCCTCTCTCAGATGTCAACACTCTCTCTGTGGCTGTAGCAGCGTCTGTGGGAGCAGTGGTGTGCCTTGGTGCTGTTGTCATTGTAGTATGCAAAAGGAGAGCAAGTAAGGAACTAAAATGACTAGAGTACTCTTGGATTGTTTTGGGTACTTTTGGGTACTTTTGGGTATTTTGGGCACTTTTGTTTTTTCTTTGGTACCTGTTTGTAGTTGATTGTTTTTTTGGGGGGTGATTAGTAGGACCCTGTTATATTGCAGTGATACAAAGGTACCCTAACAAGATCATACAGTAATACAGAACTTTTTTTTTTTCCATTTGCTTTGGTTTGTTATTTGAGTTTCAATTGAATGGAACAATGATTGTTTTTCAGAGAGGCAAACATCAACTGATGTCAACATTGTGAGTAGAAATAACTCATTGATGTAAAGTGGCTCTAAAACCTACAAATTGGCAACATAGAGTAATGTGCTAATTTCTGCTTTTGTATAAAAACTAAAGGTTTTAAGATAAGATCTCTAATTCTTGTTTACTCATCAATATTGTCATTTGTGCAGGGTCTAACAGCAGTCAGTGTTCCATTATGTTTCCATTATGAAACATGAAAGGTTCCTCACAATGAATCACTTGTATGATCAGTGCTGAATAGATAGTGTAGCTACATGCTACACTACATCCTACTGTACATGTGATGGGCAAAAGAAGGGACATGTGAGCCATGCAGTAGCCTAGTCCAACCTAATCAAACACCAGCCAATGAAACAGTTTTATAGTCATTTCTATTAGAATGTAGTGATGTCTGCTTGTCCTTATTGAATGTTACATGCTTCTATAATCATTTTGTTGTGTGTCTACTGTGTAGGTTCAACTTGATGACTGGGTAGAATTCACCTGTATCACTTATTCAACCACTCCAACCCCAAGGCCACTCCACAAGGCTATGTAAGTGACGCCACTGCATATACAGCAAAAGTGTTGACTTCCACCTGACTCTGTTTTAGCCTTTTCTTTGTTCTTGCGACTGTGTGTGTTTGCAGGCCCAGGGTGATGATGCGGTGACCTATACCACGCTTATGCCCGCCTCTAGAGGGAGACAGCCAGAGAAGGACCCTGCCGACCCCAGCAACTGCTACGCCACAATCAACAAACCCCAGAGACCCAAGAACTAGTCATGAGGACACCATTCACTCCTCCATTGCTAAGGATGACAGAACTCACCTTCACTCATTCACACTTCAGAAAACCTACTGGATCAAAGTCATCTGGTCAACACCATCAAAACCCCACGCTTGGACTCTTTGTTTTATCACTGATTGATAAGTTATACTACTGTTAACTAATCTTATTGTGTCAAATGCTGTATGGAGTGGTTTATGGTGAGAAGCAAAGGTAGTACAAGGGATTTTCAGATACATTGTCATATTTATTACAGTTGTTGCTGTCGCATATACGCATACTTACCACACGCAAGCTCTCTCTCTCTCTCTCTCTCTCTCTCTCACACACACACACACACACACACACACACACACACACACACACACACACACACACACACACACTCAAAGATGAAATGTGATAAATAGCATTCATCATCTATTTCACACATCATTTTAGCTCAGCTGTCATTCTACAAGCTAGAATATAAGTTCTATCAGAAATGCCATTCTAAAATGGCATTTATGCAAAAAACATTGTTTGGTTTCTGCATTATAACCTTTAAATCCTGCATTAAATCCTTTGCTTTAATTGTTTGTGTGTAGCATGTGTGATTTGTCTTCCTGATACCTTGATGGAGTCGGTAGAACCATTCTCTGACCATTCTCCTCCTGGTAGGACTGGGAATAGGGCAATCTGATCCTAGATTGTGTTATTCAAGCTGTACAGTACCTGAGCTCTGAAGTTATCTGTGACTTCCTTGGACTATAATCCCCCTGGTGGTGATTGTAGGTAAAGCGTTTTCTATCACCTACCTTCTTTCTCAGAGAAAAGCTGATAATAACTTGCCCAGAACAGAATTGATGAAGATTTGTTGGTATAGGAACAACAGTGGGAATAAGTAAAGCTCTATTTCCATTATGAAATATGATGTAAATCATCATCAAAAAAGGTTGAGGGTCCTCCTGCTTTTAATGTTAGACCTCCCAAGCAGATATTCCTGGTCTATAGACAGAGACCCAGACCTTTCAGATATGTGTCACCCAACCTTTCATCATCAATACATGATTCATGCTAATGTTAGAGGTCAGGAATCAGTGAAAAGCACTCGGGCACAATGAATCCACTGATTCATTCTGAACTTCTGCCTCTAGACTAGTTGACAGCCTTTGTGGAAAACTATACAAATATATATAAGAAACTTCCTCATTAGCTGTGTGGGAAAACATAAAATCACTACTTTGTCAGACCATTTGAAATCTGTCAACATGCACATTTCTAGTGAAGGGGCTTGGTGTGCTACTACTCCTGTTATCACCCTGTCACACTTTATTGTATGAAATCGGAGCAGAGGATTTCAGTAGGACTAGTAAAGCAACACGCCAGGTGAAGCAGGAAACTGCTACAGGCAAGAGTGACAGGACAAAGACTGGGCTCTATCATACTACTCTGTTAGGACTGCTGATGATGCTAACCTTTATCAACACAGGTAAGACTGACTATGACAGGATAAGAGAGCAGCTCGTCATGAAGCAGGAGACAACCAACACTGTCTTTCAGGTTAATTATGAACACCTGTGAATAGTCACTCTTGCACATCTAACTGCATCACATTGTACATACTGTTGTATTGTACTGTAGGTATTATCTGTCTTGTCTTCATTGTTCTATAATGTTGGTGAATGTTGAGCTCCCCACTGTGCTGTACTAAAATATATTTCAACCAACCTCTGTTGTGTGGCTCCTTGACTTGACTGACTGGCTCTATAACAGACCTGGAGGTGGTACTTCTATGTCAGTAGTAAAATGGGGGAAAGTTCCAAACTTTGTGGGGTCTGACAGCTCTCTACATGTTCAATCTAACGAAAATCATGTGGACTCTAGCTTTGAGAAAAGATGCAATATGTACAGTATGTGATCCAAATATGTCATGTATGATAGATCACCTGAAAGTGGGTGGAAAATGTAAATATATAAAGACTCATTAGTGGTGGTGTCCGGAATGTTGGGGTTTTAACAGAACTTAAAACGTCTATTTTGTTATAAAGATGAGATAGGAAAGCCCAAAACATTGAGATGTGATTTGATTCTTTTTTTTTTATAACAAACTAATTAAGCTAGTCAGTGTATTTCTATGCATCGGTTAATAACATCCGCTACAGTTTATATATTGAGATGGCAAATGTTTCTACTTATCAGTGAACTGGAAGATACACTTACATTTCCTACCTGAGAATGTGGAGCGGAAGTCAACGGAGGTCTTTACTTCTCCCTCATTGGTCAGCTGGCATGTCTACTTCCTGTTGATGTTCCTTCTGCAGGGTCACAGTCAGAGTGTTGTCACAGCAAGACAACTGTGTGACTTGGTATCTGCAGTCTTCCTGCAGCTCAGCTCCTGTCTCATCCACACGGCTTAGCGTGACTCTACAATGTTACACAGTCCAGGTCCCTCATCAGTGACCAGAGAGTATCTTAAAGTCATGGTTCTATCAGCCTGTAGTTCTGTCTCTGGGATTGACGAGGTGACTGTGAAAGACAGAGGAGAAATTCATGTTTGTGTCTCTCAAAGTGACTTAATGTGATAGTTTTCAAATTGCATGAATTAAAATGTTGAATATGTGTGTAGGGCCACATTTGATGCTTGACATTCTTTCTGGTGAAAAGAAACAGATAGGAGGTAGCATCAACAGTTCCCTTGTCACATTGTCGACAGTTCCATTGTCAGGTTGTCGTTCTCTTGGCTCTGTTTTTAACCCTCTCCCCCTTCTAACCTCTCCAATAGTAGCACTATTTATAAATCTGCCAAGTATTCGAGGAGCAGTCCTCCACAACTTGGATTTGAGAAATTATTACATGGCATATTGACATCATCACCCACTCTCGGGAATTAAAGAATGTTCTGTGCTTTGACCCTGGAAAAAGCAAAAGTGAATGAATGTAAAGTGGTACATATGCAGTATTTCCTGCTTTAATGAAGATCATTCTCAAGCTTTTAAGACACAATATAAGAGACAAGATAATTGTGTTGCCACACTACAAAGTATGACAACATACCAACAGTATGATGGACCCCAGTCATTGTCCTGTCACTGTCACCTCTCGCAAGTTCCTCCTGCACCTAGTGTGTTGTTTAGTGTGTACTAGTAATATTGAAATGTCACTTCCATGATGTGCTAATATCGTCTGTTCCAATGAATTAAGTGTAAGTGGGTGGTAACAGTAGCAGTAGCACATCAAGCCCCTTTACTACCTCTGCACATGTTGATAGATTTAGAACAGGCTGAGAAAGTAGTGAAACATTTTTTAGGAACTTGGAAATGTCATTATCAGCTACAGCTCATTGTGGATTCTGTTTGTTTAGATAAAAGATGACCAGCGAGTGTTTTGCTTTCTCATTGACATGAGTATTGCTAATTTCTACAAGTGCAAGACTAGTATCTTCACAGCCCATCTATCACAACTTGTATTTGGTGTTTAAAACCAAAACTCCAACCAATGACTATTCAAGCATGGTCTTATGTGCAAAAGAAAGAGACACAACCAGCTAATTTTTTCCATTTGCTGAGAATCGTGACTGTTTTGTGTGACATGTGTGTGAAACGTCTAGGTCCACTAACCACATAATAACCAGCAGTTCTTGTTGTCAATGCGACTGTGCATGACTCATTTCACACTGACAGTGTGGTAGTGGTGGTGGTTAATGGGTGGAACATATTCAGAATAGAAGACAAAAAAAGCTTCTCACATTGCATGCTCTAAGATGACCAAAAACATAGACCTGTTTTCCCACACAGCTAATGAGAACGTTTTTTTGGTCGTTTTCCACCAAGGCCATCAACTAAGTCTAGAGGCAGAAGTTCGGAACAGTAAATGGATTCATTGTGCGCTGAGTGCTTTTCACTGTAAGGTTGTTTCCTGACCTCTAATAGTAATTAATAGTAGTTTAAATCATGTATTGATGATGACAATGGGTTACATGTATCTAAAGTTTGGGTGACATCACATATCTGAAGGGTCTGGGTCTCAGTTTATAGACCAGGTTCATCTCCATCAGAAGACTTATCTCTTTCTGTTATGACCTCTCTCTCTCTCTCTCTCTCTCTCTCTGTCTCTCTCTGTCTCTCTCTGTCTCTCTCTCTCTCTCTTCTGTCTCTCTCTCTTCTGTCTCTCTCTCTCTGTCTCTCTCTGTCTCTCTCTGTCTCTCTCTCTCTCTCTCTCTCTCTCTCTCTGTGTGTGTTCTGTGACTGCAGTAGAGTTTCTGCAGCATCTTTCTGATATCCTCTCCTTCAAGGCCCATTTAGTGGTTTGTAAGTTCTGGTTAATAAGACACATGCTTTTTCAACACATGCTTTTTCTCAGAAGACCATTGGCCAGTCCACTCAACCTTTGTCAGAACTCTCTCTCTGCCTGGCAATAGATAACAGTAAAATTCTAGCCGACGTTTAAAAAGGTCAAAGGTGACACCAAATCTCCTAGCATTCCCCTTCCACACCTCCACTGATGAGTTTTGTTGTGTTTTGAGATTCAAAACCCTGAAGCAGTACTATAATAATCCCATTGGTTGTCATTGACGTTTTCTAAAGTTTCTAATTCAAGACTGGCCCAAAGCCACAATATACCAATCTTTTTTCTTTTTTTTTTGTTAACTTCAGATCATGACCCACACACATTACAGAGTGACCTGCTGCCCAAAACATGGTGTCCCACCAAGTAACTGTGACCATATAGTAACAGAATACTTTTTAAGGTCTTTATCTTTTAGGTGTGAAATGCCTTAAGAGAAATTGAGAAGTTGTATGCTCTGAATATAAATATGTCATGACCTCCAACAACATGTCCCTGTCCACACACCCATAAAGGGGAAGTGATCTGAGATGCAGAATAACCCACGGAAATGAGTTACAGTTATATTCACCTCTCTAAAATTCAACATTGCTTTACAACAGAAAGCTTCAGTCTCACCTTAAACATGTTTTAATGTTTAAGGCTTAAAGGGATGTTTCACTGATAATACAACACAGCATTATTTATCCATTTATCTTGGCTGTAGTTGAGAGTGCTGAAGATCAACATGTTTCTGTCAAACACTTGAAGCATGGACCTTGACGTAAAAAGATGACGAGCTTCAGTCACATATTTGTTCAACTCGTTCTTTTTTATAACTCTTTGCACATATCTGTAACTTGGTAGGAGTGAAGACGCACACTGAACATGTTTATACGAGGTGCAGACTAACTGAACATGTTTATACGAGGTGCAGACTAACTGAACATGTTTATACGAGGTTTAGACTAACTGAACATGTTTATACGAGGTTTAGACTAACTGAACATGTTTATACGAGGTGCAGACTAACTGAACATGTTTATACGAGGTTTAGACTAACTGAACATGTTTATACGAGGTGCAGACTAACTGAACATGTTTATACGAGGTGCAGACTAACTGAACATGACAAGAACTTTACTAGAGCCGTAGAGTTTACTGACATCTTTTCTACAACTGTAGAACACATGTTAGTCAACAGCTCTGCCTCTCTCAAGTTCTCGCCCACAACACCTCAACCTCCCTGTGAGTTAGGGTTAGGGTTAAGGTTCACACTGACTGAGAGGCCATGTGGTTTGGGGTCTACAATACATTTCTCTATGACACAAGAAGTGCTGAGATAAAGCATTCTCACCAAGTCACTTCTGCTTTGTGAACATGTCTATTATGAGTTTGAGAAAACATTGCCACTACAAGGAAATTCTGCTACAGAAGTGGATATATAGGCACTCTCTGTGGTGAGAGACTTGTATTGCAGAGAAACTCTGGCAGAGGAGAGAGAAAACAATGGCTGAGGTCAATCAGGTTGATTTGCGATTATTTTTTACCATTATTTTCCACCTAACATCAACAGGTAAGACAATATAGACACACTTAATGTACTAGCATTATACAAAGATATACCTGTTTGATTATCACATCTATTTCACAAAACCATCAGTTTGAGAAACATTGGGATGTAGCCCAATTAAGGCAAGATGCCATTTTTGTTGTGCCTCTGTTATCCAAGTTGGCCATGATTAATGGTGAAAGTATACATACAGAATGTGTGTTTGAGTTACTTCATTGGGAACGACTCTACCACACAGTAGCTGCAAGTACAGTAGGTCCGGTCCACAAAGTGATCATGAGAGAGACCAGCTTCAGTGTGGATCATCCCTCGTTCCTCAGGCTTTGCAGCACACATCTCCTTCAGAACCACACAGCTTGTTCATTTATTGTCTCAATATAAATACAATATCAAATGTATTAACACTGAACAACCATCTGATATCGTATTCTTCCCAGGTGTCAGTGAAGATCCTCTCGGTATATACTCCAGAGTGGGAGATAATGTCAGTCTGCCGTGTAACAATGTGGTTAATCCAGGAGACTGCTCCTCAACTACATGGAACTACTACAGTCCTCGATCTCAGACGAATGTTGAAGAGGTCGGTCATGGGATCATTAAAGACACGTCAAAGAGAGCAGGGAGACTGAGATTGGAGTCTAACTGCTCTCTGAGTGTCTGTAATGTCTCAGCTGAGGATGCTGGAACATACACCTGTCGACAATACTCTACTAAGGGAGGACCCCAACAGGGAAACAATGCTAGAGTTTACTTGTCTCTTTTAAAAAGTAAGTATTTCATTTTCAACTCTGTGAAACCAGTAAAAAGAATTCACCTCGCTATTCAGGATGCTTGACTCTACACCTCTCGACAATACAGGATATACATAAATCAGAACATAGAAAAAATGCTGCTGTTTATCTGTCTGTTCTAACCAGTGATTAATGTTCTAACCAACTATTTCAACTCAGTGAGCTCAGTGAAAAGAATACACCTAGCTATTCACTGCATAGATTCTCAATGATAAATCTCCTCTTTCACAGTCTCCTCATCCACACCAGTGACAGATTTAAAGGTTAATGGCATCATGACATTAAGTTGCTTTCTGTTCACTAATGAGGGACCTCAGAAGTGTAATACAAACACACATAGTGGAGTCAGTCTGAGTTGGCTGGATGAGAAAGCCGCTAAGCTGAAGAAAGACCTCAGATACACGTTAGAACAGATATCTGCCTGCCACATCACTCTGACTGTGACACTCCAGAAGAAGGACAAAGACAGGAAGTGGAAATGCCAGCTGACTATGGACGGAAAAGTGAAGACCTTCCTTGACTCCACATTCTCAGGTACAGTACGAAACCTTTGTTAATCTTTGTTAATCTCCCTGCATTGACAGACTGCTGACCATCCTGCCTTTAATGTCATTGATAAGAAATATATGTGGTGTCAATGTTGATTAAAATGGTGAGCTGCTGATTTAGTATATGGTGATCATCTTGAGATGAGTGAGAGGAGGGTGATTGGTGTCCCTCCTAGTGAACTCCATATCGTATACCCAAGTGAAATATTTAAATAATTAATATTCTGTGTACTCTTTGTGTTAGGTCCAGAGGGTACATCATCTACAAGTTCAGTTGACTTAACCACAACTTCAGGTATCACAGAAGTTTTCACAATACCGCATTATTTCCGTTTCTTGTTGTAAATTGTACAGTATGAGCGATGCAGTATGTGCTGCCTTGTTGGTCAACATAACAGACTATTTTTTTTCAAGAAAATATGTGTTGTGGTGTGTGTGATGGTTGTCAACAACCATATATGATATCTCAAAATTAGGAAGAAATCCACTCACCACACACAGGCATAACCCATGAGAAAACTAATGAAGGGACATTTCCCACCAAGTGATAGTGGATGTTCTTTGTTTTAGGCTCTCAGTGAAGGTCTTTAAGTCTTCACCCAGTATAGGGCAGCTACTGTATTGAGTGCTGCACTGTCAGAGTGTTACTGGCTACACGTATATGTTCACTTGGGGTCAGTATCACCACCATTCCAATGTGTTCATCCGATATTTATAGGTGGTATTTAATGATTTGCTTTTTATTGATATCCAGGGAGTAGATCCACTACCACTGCAAGGCCAATCACACCTAATTCACCAGCAGGTACTTCACCTTGAAATACTTCAACTATACTTCAAGTATTTCACACTACTCTATTTCCATTGCCTGTTGTAGGTTGTGTGAGTACATACTGCCCTTGTCTGTCAGTATAACCACCAATCCAAAGTGTTCATAATGTTTAACAATTAGCTTTCTATTCATATCCAGAGAATACATCCCCTGCAAGGCCAATCATACCAGCTGATTCAACAGCATGTCGGCCAATGGTTTCCCATTCATAGTTATGTTGTATGAGTGGTGCAGCAACAGTTTGAACACCAAGTTTAACATACTACCTTGATCTAAAATGAGAAGGTGTTAGCTTTAGCCATTGTTAAAATGTTCTTGTTGTACATACCAGTGGAGGGTGGTGAAGGTAAATCAGAGGGCAGACTCATTGTAATGAATGGAATGGAATAAGGAATCCATTCCAGGCATTTCAATGAGCCTGTCCTTCGATGTCCCACACCTAGCGTCCACTGGTACATACATACCTCACTAAGACTTTGTTATAGTCATAGTGCATACAGACATCTTTCTACAACTGTAAATCACATGTCATTGAACAGCTCTGCTTCACCTCCCTGGCCTCTCTCAGATGTCAACACTCTCTCTGTGGCTGTAGCAGCGTCTGTGGGAGCAGTGGTGTGCCTTGGTGCTGTTGTCATTGTAGTATGCAAAAGGAGAGCAAGTAAGGAACTAAAATGACTAGAGTACTCTTGGATTGTTTTGGGTACTTTTGGGTAATTTTGGGTATTTTGGGCACTTTTGTTTTTTCTTTGGTACCTGTTTGTAGTTGATTGTTTTTTTGGGGGGTGATTAGTAGGACCCTGTTATATTGCAGTGATACAAAGGTACCCTAACAAGATCATACTGTAATACAGAACCTTTTTTTTTTCCATTTGCTTTGGTTTGTTATTTGAGTTTCAATTGAATGTAATAATGATTGTTTTTCAGGGAGGCAAACATCAACTGATGTCAACATTGTGAGTAGAAATAACTCATTGATGTAAAGTGGCTCTAAAACCTACAAATTGGCAACATAGAGTAATGTGCTAATTTTTGCTTTTGTATAAAAACTAAAGGTTTTAAGATAAGATCTCTAATTCTTATTTACTCATCAATATTGTCATTTGTGCAGGGTCTAACAGCAGTCAGTGTTCCCAACGCCACAGGAAACCACCCCAACCCACGAGCCAATGAAAACAAGGTCAGAGCATCAATGTGTAAATCAAATTAAGATACCTGTTAGTTTCAATTATGAAACATGCTTCTATAATAATTTTGTTGTGTGTCTACTGTGCAGGATCAACCTGATGATGGTGTCACTTATGCCTCCATCAACCACTCCAACCCCAACGCCACTCCACAAGGCTATGTAAGTGAAGCCACTGCATATACAGCAAAAGTGTTGACTTCCACCTGACTCTGTTTTAGCCTTTTCTTTGTTCTTGCGACTGTGTGTGTTTGCAGGTCCAGGGTGATGATGCGGTGACCTATACCACGCTTATGCCCGCCTCTAGAGGGAGACAGCCAGAGAAGGACCCTGCCGACCCCAGCAACTGCTACGCCACAATCAACAAACCCCAGAGACCCAAGAACTAGTCATGAGGACACCATTCACTCCTCCATTGCTAAGGATGACAGAACTCACCTTCACTCATTCACACTTCAGAAAACCTACTGGATCAAAGTCATCTGGTCAACACCATCAAAACCCCACGCTTGGACTCTTTGTTTTATCACTGATTGATAAGTTATACTACTGTTAACTAATCTTATTGTGTCAAATGCTGTATGGAATGGTTTATGGTGAGAAGCAAAGGTAGTACAAGGGATTTTCAGATACATTGTCATATTTATTACAGTTGTTGCTGTCACATATACGCATACTTACCACACGCAAGCTCTCTCTCTCTCTCTCACACACACACAAAGATGAAATGTGATAAATAACATTAATCATCTATTCCACACATCATTTCAGCTCAGCTGTTAGATACAAGCTAGAATATAAGTTCTATCAGAAATGCCATTCTAAAATGGCATCCATGCCAAAAACATTGTTTGGTTTCTGCATTCTAACCTTTAAATCCTGCATTAAATCCTTTGCTTTAATTGTTTGTGTGTAGCATGTGTGATTTGTCCTCCTGATACCTTGATGGAGTCGGTAGAACCATTCTCTGACCATTGTCCTCCTGGTAGGACTGGGAATAGGGCAATCTGATCCTAGATTGTGTTATTCAAGATGTACAGTACCTGAGCTCTGAAGTTATCTGTGACTTCCTTGGACTATAATCCCCCTAGTGGTGATTGTAGGTAAAGCGTTTTCTATCACCTACCTTCTTTCTCAGAGAAAAGCTTATAATAACTTGCCCAGAACAGAATTGATGAAGATTTGTTGGTGTAGGAACAACAGTGGGAATAAGTAAAACTCTATTTCCATTATGAAACATGATGTAAATCATCATCAAAAAAGGTTGAGGGTCCTCTTGCTTTTAATGTTAGACCTCCCAAGCAGATATTCCTGGTCTATAGACAGAGACCCAGACCTTTCAGATATGTGTCACCCAACCTTTCATCATCAATACATGATTCATGCTAATGTTAGAGGTCAGGAATCAGTGAAATGCACTCGGGGCACAATGAATCCATTGATTCATTCTGAACTTCTGCCTCTAGACCAGTTGACAGCCTTTGTGGAAAACTATAAAAATATATATAAGAAACTTATATGTACTAAAATATAATTCAACCAACCTCTGTTGTGTGGCTCCTTGACTTGACTGACTGGCTCTATAACAGACCTGGAGGTGATAATTCTATGTCAGTAGTAAAATGGGGGAAAGTCCCAAACTTTGTGGGGTCTGACAGCTCTCTACATGTTCAATCTAACGATCAAACCAGTTTTGCTTTTACCTTTCTGCCTCTTCTCACCGGTGAGAATGTCAAGGATCAAATGTGGTCCTACAAATACAGTATATTCCACATTTGAATTGATGCCATTTGAAAACTATTTCATTAGGTCACTTTGAGAAACACAACCATAAATTTCTCCTCTGTCTTTCACAGTCACCTTGTATAGACAGCTATGTTCTTGTGAATATCATGTGACTGTTGTGTTTGTGTGTGTGTGTGTGTGTGTGTGTGTGTGTGTGTGTGTGTGTGTGTGTGTGTGTGTGTGTGTGTGTGTGTGTCTAGGGCCAGAATGCAGACACTGGTACCTAGACTGAGGTCAAACCCCCCCACTGCCATTGGGAGAGAGTATAAACCTACTGAGTATGCCACCATCAAAACCACATCCTGAACCATAGAATTACAATGGTTTTTTTCAATGATGCTCATCACATTATGTGCCTTTCTGTTTTCTACATGCAACATTTGGTCAGAAAACGTGCCATCACCAACACCACCATAATCATGGTATGGTCATTTAGGAGTTAACATCTCTGTTAATCCATTGAGTCATATAGATGTGTCTTATTGACGTAAGTAATTATGTGATTGATATGTATTATGTTATGTTACTATGTATATATGTTATAACTGTATCTATATGTGCTTTCTAGTGAATGGGAAGATGTGCAGGAAACAAGTCCTAATTTTTTGGTCACCACATATTTTCAGAGAATGAGCTGGGCTGGGCTTGCATCATTCTAGACTGTGGGAGAACTCCCTGTGTGTGGTAGTGACTTCCTCTTTTCATTATTTAGCAATAATCACAAATGGAAAGGGTAAAAACAGCTATTGCAGAACAGCATGGGATTGGGAAATGTTATGATTGCAAAGATTTACTGATAAAATGAGTATGAACTCTTTCAAAAGCACAATGTGAATAAACGTTCCAAAAGCCAATTCATATGATTTCATAAAATAGAGAACAAGGATATTCTCCTTGAAGGAGGTCTTGCAATTGGATAACTATAAATGCATAATCATCACTTGTGGTTGAATCTGGCCATGCATGTGATTGAACTGTAGCACAAATATCCAAATGACAAGCATTGTTAGTGCAAACATTCTCATTACATGTGTTTCGTTAGGATTCTGTCCTTCATTTACACAGTTTTTATCAGGAAAGTAATCCAGGAATGCAGACAGTCCCTGGTGTCAATTGCTGAGTCCAGATTGCCTGATCCTCCGCTTTTGACAGACCACAATGCCAAGCTCAAGAACAAAAGGCAGCAGTGGTCTGAAGAGCAGTAGACCCTTTCTTCTCAGTCTCCCCCCTACACACACACACACACACACACACACACACACACACACACACACACACACAGCATGTGTGAGACTGCCGGAGCCGATCCCAGTGTTGTCCTATTTGCATTTTAAACACTTGTGGCCTGCCTACCCCCTGTGTTCACAGTGTAGCACAGTACAGCTAATCTACACACTTAAGGTGTGTGATTGACCTGAGTCAAGGGTTGGAGGGAGGAGAAGAAAGGTCGAAGCAGTTAAGACTGCTTCAGACTGACAAGAGAATGATAAGTGAATCGTGAGAGGAAACCCTTGATGAGATACCACACACATATGCACCACAAATTAGTTTGCGCAGCTTGCCGATTCAAAATGTCTTTAAAATTGTCAAATTCACTATAAATTCATCTTCTAAAAACAAACAAAAGAAACAAGCAGTCAATAAAAGCAGTTTTTACAAAGCCACCGGACTAATGGCCTGGGATGGTGCAGTGGTCTAGCACCATGGCACACATCTGCCCACGTCGGCATGGGTTTGAATCCGGCCCATGCCCTGCTGACATACCCTCTCCTCCTTACTTTCCTGTCTATCTTTACTATCTCTATCCAATAAAAAGAAAAAATATAAGAGTGGGATTGCCCCACTCAAAAACACTTTAAAATCCATAGGATTATATTGGAAATCACAAAACTCTCCAAACTGTGCAGTTCCACTGAAACCCAATACGAGAGAAGGCAAAGGGCGACAATATTACTCCAATTCACTTCCCAATGAAAGATGTCTTTATTGTTCTGGGGAAGCTCCATTGATTGAAAGTAATTGTTTGAAAATCACAGGCCTCCCACTGGACCTTCCTCTGGGCTCAGTTATTATAGTATCACAGAGGTGAAGCATATCATTGTGGCTTTCAAATATACTGTGTGTGTGAGTGGACATGCATCCGTGTGTGTGTGTGTGTGTGTGTGTGTGTGTGTGTGTGTGTGTGTGTGTGTGTGTGTGTGTGTGTGTGTGTGTGTGTGTGTGTGTTGGCTAGGCTGGTTCATAGATCTGGAGCATGGTCATGTTATCTATAAAGATACGGTCCATATTCATCCTTCCCTTTGCCTTCATACCATTGGCTGATCAAATGGTTTATTTTGATGCCGGAGGTTTGAGAGTATTACACAGAGCACCCAGACTCATCACAGATCTCAATTATCAAATGCCAGCCAACTGAAAAGTGGAACATTGGCTGTGCACATTGCATAAGCAAAGACAAAATGTTTTTGAGAGACACAATGAAAAGGCCTGAGCTGAGTGTGTGTGAGAAAGAGAGAGAGGAGAGGGGGGGGGGGGGGGGGGATATGAGATGTGCAGTCACTTGCCTACATCTCCCATCCAAATAAAATAACACATCACAACCAGAACAACCATGTGTGCATTTCAGAGTGGTTTAACTTACTCTCCACATTCCCACCCATTCTGTGTAATCTCTGTCTCCCTCCATGGAGCTGATAAGCTTTAAGTCAAACCCTTGAACCTCACAGAACCCAGGCACCATCATGTCTGTCAGTGCCCTGGAGTGGACAGGGGAGACAAATGCTGTGGTCTTTGGGGGAGGTGTGTGTGTGTGTGTGTGTGTGTGTGTGTGTGTGTGTGTCTGTGTGTGTGTGTGTGTGTGTGTGTGTGTGTGTGTGTGTGTGGGGTTGGAGTCTGGGATGGGGCTGGGGGTTTGGAATTGGAGGGGGGTTGATCAAGACGGTTGTGCGTGTGTGGAACAAAAGGCTTTGATTACGAAAGCCCTGCAAAAGGTAGAGGAGAGAGGTGTTAGAAGTGATACGCCGGAGAACCAGGCTGATCTGCAACTAAGCGGCTCCTTTCCCCTCGCCTAAACCTCACCTCCACGCCCTGTCTGCACATTTCCACTCCCCAATCCACAAACTGTCCCTGTTCAGTGCAGCACACAGAGAGAGAGATAGCAAGGTAACTGCTCTCTGGTGAACAATAGCCTACTGTTCTTATGAGACCTTTTTTTGACTTGTTGTCTTGGGTCATGATGTTGACGCATCATTGTTATGGTCAAAAACTAAAAAAAGAAATAGGATATAATGTGTTATAGCAGAATAGAATTGCATATGAGTGATTTGAAAATGATTATGCATTATGTAAAATATTAACTGTGTGGGCCTATTATCTGAATCAAGGAGGGAGGTTATGTTCCTCGTACATTGTGATGTTGTGATACAAGTGAAATAATGTATGCATAAACTAATGTTTATAACCACACATGCCATTGGAACGCAGTTGCCAGTTTAGGCTACTAATAAACTTGGAAATGAACTTTTCGACAGCGGCGGCATGAGAACACAAAAACAGTAACCAACATACTGTTTCAGGTAGCAGGTAAAGTCAAAGCACCGATACTTCCACCCATATGAAGGTTGCTTTAACGATGACACCGATGCGATGGGATTTAGCGATGGCCCTTGACACCATGGCTTTTGTTAACACTTCACATTGAAATTGACCCTGGCCCTGCGTAAGGGGAGGTGTTTTCTCAAGATAGAGACAAAAAACAAGTTGGCGATTGACGATTTCCTGAAGGGAGGTACTGCTTATCACTCCCAAATCTCCTAACTGTTGGACCTAGGTCGTCCATAGTAGTACAGGAACGCAAAGCACATTGTAAACGAGGACGCACAATGGACTAACCCGAGAAGCGATACCAAAAGCTCATATTCCATGCCGTGCGCTTTGCCACACTAACAGTGACGTCCTCTCGGAAACGTATTACCTAACATCAGGTAAGGAATGCAATTATTACTTTATCTGCGAAAGTAATAATAAAGACGTGTGTCCAAATATTAGGGGAAACATCAATGTCCGCATGCACCAGTTTGTTGATAAGCAAACACGCATTTTGGTGTTGTTTCTTACTTTACTTATAATCATCGTCTATATAGTCGATTTCAAGTATCGTAATAGTGAGCGATTTTCAGTTGTATTTAGAACAAGTATCAACGTATTTGTTCTTATTAAATTACTTTAGTTTAATGATTGTATCGACGCAATGTGTTGCTCACCTGCGAATTAGTACTTCCGAATTTGTTCGCTTCATTTCAAGGACAAATAAGCAGTGCGTCTTCATATCTTGAATTAATTAACCTTTTTTCTTTATTAGAGATGGGGAATGAATAGGCTACAATTTCTTATGAGGTAGCAGCCGCTGATTGTTTTGCACATAATGTAGGGCCTATTGAGATTGCATTTGTATTTTTTATTTTCAAAATACTATTTCATGTGATTCTTTTTTAGGGGGTTCTGGGATAAATTCGACACAACATTATATTCTCCTCACTCCACTCATTGCTCCCAACACGATATTTATAAGCATTGTTTAAATACTTAAAAACATCACTGACCTAAAGGAACTAGACAGGTGAGCATGTCCTAGGTATGCTTCCTCTTATGTTTTCAGATCTGATCAAAACAAGGAAACAAAGAAAAGGTAAAGCCACTTAAGACTGTTTTTATAAGCACAAACTTAACAATAATCCAAACTAAACCATCTGCATATATGTCTGCATTGCAGGTATGATTCAGAGGAACGAAGTGGTGATGTCTGTTCTGGGGGAGCTGCAGGATGCCACTGAGAGCTCTGGATTGGATGCCCTCACACGAGTGGCCCTGGAGGTGGACCAGGTCCTGGCCCCCTTCCTGCTCCCCACCACCCCCTGCCAGGAGTTCCCTGACTGGGCAGGCGTAGACAGGGTGGCCCATAGCCTGTACCCAACAGACGCCCCTAGAGGTCTGCTGCCCCTGGTCTGTAAAGGCGAGGGCAACCTGCTGTTTGACACAGCTAGCATGCTCTTAGTGGGCACTACAAGTCTTAGCCTGGAGCTGCAGGTGAGCAGGGATGGGTGGCATTTGTAGTACATGTTTTTGAGATGTGTGTAGGGGTTTGTATTTGTATCTTCATGGCTTTAGAATCATTATCAAGTTATTTTTTTCTTTCTTTTTGGGGCTGTTTAGATGTGTATTTTCCCAATTCCAAAATGAAAAATTCTGTATTTTATCATGAAATTAATTTGATATGCCATTGTATTAAATAGTTTTTTTTAAAAACATTTTTTATAATTAGAATTGTACTGATCATATGTTTCCCATCTGTTTAGGTGAGGACTGTAGTGGAGATGTTACTGTGGAAGAGGTACTACCTGTGTGGGATGATAGACTCTAAGGTGATGCTTCAGGCGGCTCGTTTCAGCCTCTGTGCAGAGGAGTCTGAGGACATGCTCAATCTGCCTCTCACTGTCCTAGAGGCCATCTTTGACGCGGACGTCAAAGCCTCCTGCTTCACAGGCTCCTACGCCAACATGTGGCACGTGTACGCCCTCTCTTCGGTCCTCCAGCGCAACATCTATTCCATCTACCCCATGTACAATCTCAAAATCCGACCCTACTTCAACCGCCTCATCCGCCCCAGGACCTGGCCCAAGGGTGCTGACCCAGTGACCCTGCACATCATGTGGTCCGGTGAGCTGGAGTCTGGATCGATCTTCAAGCCACGGCATTTTGTGCCGCTGGTCCAGGCGAGTGACCTCCAGATGGGCAGCCCCAACAGTGAGCAGAGGGTCCTTCCTCTAAAGACCCTGGAGCTGCTGAACCAGGACTCCCGGCTCTCCTACTCTAGCCTGAAGGACAAGTACAACATCACCAAGAGCACCTTCTACCGCTGGAGGAGGCAGACCCAGGAGCACAGGAAGAAATCTGCAGCCAGGTACGAGGCCAAACACTTCCTGCAAGCCTGCTACCTGGAGGGTAAGCTCATCCCTCTCCACCAGTTTAAGGAGTTCTTCCCTGAGATCTCCAGGTCAACCTACTATGCCTGGAAGCATGAACTCATGTCGTCTGGTGGTAGCTTCTCCACGTCCTCGACCGGAGAGGTCAGTCCAGGAGAGAGCACTGAGCAGGAGTCCTGGTCCTCCCCAGAGGGGAAGCAGAGGGAGCCGGACCACCATGACAGTGTGGCCAGCCTGTTTGGCCTGAACTGTGACAAGCTGGAAGGAGAACGGGCCCAGAACTTGGCCCTTATGCAGGAGGCCAAGAAGTGTCTGCAGAACTGCATCGCTATGAATACCTCCTTCCCCTTCAGGATTTTCAAAAAAAGTTTCCCCGGAATCTCCAGGTCGACATACTACAACTGGAGGAGGGAAGCCATGTTGTTCAACCGTGGCTACAAAACTGCCACCGGGAGCAGTGAAGACAGCTCGGATGCTGACAAGAGCCAAAGTCCAAGTAGCGGACTGTCCCCCATTGGGATGGTGAGCCATGCTATGGTCCCCAGGATGAAGATTTGTAGGCGCAACCACAAAGGTTTCAGGCTAGTGTACCTCCGAAAGAAGAACCTCAGAAATGCAGCCAAGGCACATGTCCAGAAAGCACCACAATGGCCACTGTCCAAGTTTAAAGTCAGGTACCCCTCCCTGTCCCCCTGTTTCTATTGGCTCTGGCGCAACAGCCTCAGACGAAACAGGAAGGTCAAAATTACTCCTAATGTAGCGGTGGAAAGGCCTGAGATTCTGGATAACAAAAACACAGAGATGGAGAATGACGTGATGGGTAATACGATGAGGGGTCAGAATATGTTTTCCTTTGAGGGGAGCCCAAAGGGTCCGAGAGCCCCAACCATGACCTCTTTTGATACCCCACTTCCCAGGTACCAACTCCCCAACAAGGCTGCTACTGATGAGGCAATGTTTGTCATGGATGTGGTGGCTCTGGCCAACTTCAAGGCCAAAGCCAAACTGTTCCTGCAGCAACGATTCGAGGAAAAGTCCTTCCCCACGTTCAAAGAGTTTAGGTATTTTTTTCCTCTCACTCCGCGTTCCACCTATTACATGTGGAAGAAGGCTTTGCACCATGGAGTGCCATTGGTACATGGCTAAGTGCCATTGGTACATGGCTAAGTGCACCAGGCTTTAAACAAAGGGTGCCCCAGTAACAAATGAATGCTCTCTTCGGAATTCCAACCCCCGTTCTCCCCCTCCCCACCAATCCCCCAAACAGAGCCATCAACATCCGTTCTGAAATGCCGCCTTTTAAAACAAAACCGTATGTTTTCAACTGAGCAAACTGTAATTGTTGATATTTAGTTGGAGGTACAGCACCCAGGGTGAAGCGTAATATATAGAAATTGCAGCTAAATGCATCTTAAGCATGGTTTTCTCTTCTCCTCTCTCCTGTACCTTCCCCTCCTCCCTCCACCTCTCACTTTCAGCTCATTGACATTTGCATGTGTGTGAAAAGAGACTGTTTCACTTAAGCCTGGCTGCCCTCCAGGCAAAAGGCAGTTCAAAGTCACTGATAGTGGGGGTTTAGATGGCTATTTGTTTGAGGGTTTTTTCTCTGGTGTTGTTTTTAATCCTCTTCTCAGCATTGTGTTTGGGACCCTTTTATTTACCTGTTTTAATTTTTATGGTTAGGGTGTAGGGTACTTTTTTTGTTAATCCATTTGATGTCTATCTAAAAGATTCTTAGCTGTTGACCTTTAGATTATTTGAGTTGAAAGAACCCATTCATTGGGAAGAGGGAAAGGTCTAAGTTTAGTCGTTTTTGTTTAGGCATTTATTGCGCACACACAATATGTTTTGATACACACGTTTCTGTGTTTTTTCTTTCCATTTTTGAATGTACACTTCCAAGGGATGAATTCTGTCTGTGTGGGTGGCTCAGGGTATCTACTTGTACATTGCCCATTTAGTAGCATCAGATAATCTATCAAACCGAAGTGGCCCAGTGGGTGTCCTAACTTTTACTGTAAGGTATATTTGCACTATGATTTTTCATTGAGATATGTAATGTATCTTAACCAAATATCAGGGATATTCCTTTTTGTTTTGCACCGAATGTTACAGGGTTGACTTTTTTCCCGTCCACAAGTGTTTTATACTGAATATTTACAAAATGTCTGGATTTGCAACTGTAAACATGCATGATTATGATATGTTATTGTATATTTCGTTCATGATTTCCATGCTTTTAAAAAATGTATTATAGGTAGTTTTTCTATGGCACCCATGCTGTGGCCTCTCTCTCTGTGAAGTCTTTATGGTGCATTAGCCTTGATGAATTGTCTTTTGTCTTCTATTTTTATAAGTTGTTCACATGAACTTGTTTGTTCCAGCTCATCTTCTCTCAAAGAGCATTGCAATTTCACACATGGGGTGTATAACTGCCATCATAGCAGCAAAACATTATATTTTTTATTTCAAACTTCAAATCATGTTTTGCATATTTATTTGTTTCAGTCAAGGCTTGTTTAAGGCGGAGTAGACTACAACTGTTTTTTCACAGACATTCTGAAGCAATTATTGGTCTTGAGGCAGAATATCAATAAATCATTCACTCAACTCCTCTTTGTGCTTGATTGCCAATCGTCCAATCATACCGCTCCTTTCACAGACTTGGCAGGTAATCATGGGTAATCTTCAGCATGCTGCAGTGTAGAGCCTCAACATATTCAGCAAAAGTACTTAATTGTCTGTGCTTTGACACAGGCCATCGCTGTGTGGGTCTAATCTTCTCAGGCATTGACCATGGCATGCATCACAATGACAAAGCACAGTCATTAAAGTGGTTCAGGCAACTGTAAAAGCACTGTTATTTTCTGAATCGATGGCTCCCTTTTCTGTCAATGGTGCATTGTATAATGTCCTGGTTCATAGGAGAGCATTTGTTCCTTTGAAATACGTCTCTTTTCCCTGGGCTCCAGTCTGCCTTATGCCATCCATGATAAGTATATAGTATCTTGTTTCACGTAGTATCTTTGAAGGTACAATTGCATTCAGAGATGTTCAACTCGTTGTACAGGTTGCTAATTGTAAATGTAAAATGTAGAAGTTGCAAATTTACTTCCGCCAAGACATAATTCTTACATCAATAACAAGCGTATTTTGCATAAATTAAAGCCGACTTTGAGTTCAACATGTGAGCAATCCACAGAAAAGCTCATCAAATGCCTTTTACCTTACACTTTAAACCATGACCCATTCCTGGGTTTACTGAAGTCGCTCCCATTCTGTCTGCCTGTCCTATTGTGCTTGTGCTAATGAAGGGTATGGCTTGCAGAGGGAGGGAGAGGGGGAAGGAGTTAATTGTATGCATAGGTACAGAGGTGTCAGGATGATAAGGCCTGCACCTCCAGGGGTGCAGGGAGGAGGGTGGGGGTTGTTCCTCTGGTAGAGAGAGAGAAGGAGGGAGAGGGTGATGGGGGTGAAAGACCATTGTCATAAAGATGAGTATCAGAACCATCACCAAGCCACACTGAGGCCACTCCCTCTTCTACCAATACCACCTCTTACACTACATTCAAGTTCCAGACTCTTGCTAATTCTGAATTGACCCACCCAGAGCCCTAGCCTCCCAGGATCTAATAAGTACAAGAAATATGGCATTAGCTCCATTTTGCACACTTTTCACTTTGATGGAATGTACCAGGGCTGATTCAAAGAGGAAAAAGATTATGTGTACTTTATCTCTTATGAAACTGAATGAAGTTCACATTTTCTGCTTGAAATTCCGAGATTTGTTCCACTATCTATTTGATAAATCATATTCACAATGCAGTGCACAGACTGAATACAAGTGAAATTGAAGTCCAAGTTTCTGAAGTACGGGAAAATCTAGCTCTGCAAAGGCAAAGGCCAAATATATGTATTATGTATGTAATATGATCCTTTCTTTAAATGTAACTACTTATGTCTGATTGTAAGGACCCAATGTCTTAAAGTCTCCATTGGTAATTGATCATGACTGAATGGAGAAATATTTCTGAGAGTGTCAACATTTTCTCATTGCCTGCCTGTCCAACTACCAGTTATGGCACTAACAATGCTTATGTTGGGGGTTTGATTCCCACTGGGACCATATATACTGAAAAATGTATGCACGCAATGTAAGTTGCTTTGGATAAAAGCATCAGCTAAATGGCATATACATTATTATATCTTCATTAAAGCTTTAGCCGACGTGAGTGAGAAACTCTGGCTGCCAGAGTCTGTAGCGCTAAGCTACTGCACTTTGTTTATCTGAAACTAGCATGAAAATAATTAGGTTTGGCAGGTGGGAACTGGAGCCTTCAAGGATTAGCATACTGCAGCAAGAAGAGACCGAGCGATAGAGCAGAGAAGATTTCAAGGATGCCAAATTTTCCAGTAAACAAAGCAGGCATATGGGATTTGTGAGTTTTTAGCTTGCCCCCAATTATTCAGAGATTGGAGTAATCATATGGACTCAAAACACTTTCCCAAAGTACTGAGGTTGAACCTGTGTCTAGGTTGGGTCTCCTAACCAAGAATACAAAATTAACAGTTTTCCATTTCTATGTAGAAATCTAGGAATTTGCTAATTTAATCTGGTGCGTTACGAATAGATAGAGTATAAACTCTAATGGGTAGAGCCTCCCTATTCTACAATGTCTCTTCTACAATACATTTCTGTCAGATTTAATGTTGCAACCTCCTGAATAAACCAAGTGTAGGCTCTAACAAGACACAATAGTACTGCTTTGTAGTGCTACAGCCCCCCAAAACCAATGATGGCTGTGAAGCCCTGTAAACTACTTAACACATCAACCCAAGGCACACTACATATATGCCATTTAGCTGACGCTTTTACCCAAAGCGACTGACATTGCAGTGAGTGCGTACATGTTTCAGTATATATGGTCCCAGCGGGAATCGAACCCACAACCTAAGCACTGTTAGCGCCATGCTCAAAGTGCATGTGCAAAGATGTGTGTGAATACTGTGTCCACTAGATGGCAGTCATGCACCTTATACAACACCGGCTGCTTGGAGTGTTAAAAAGTGAGCCCAGTCATATTCATTGGCTTGGACTTAAAATCAATCTGTTATTGCATCTATAGCTCAGGCTCTATTGTACATTTTGTCTATTGTCTATTTAACTCCATTAAACATAATCCATTGATACACTCAACATGATGGCAAATGGAGCATGTTGAAAATAAATTGGATGAGATAAAAGTGCAAAAATGTTGAAAGAAAAAGGTGAAAATTACCAAAAGAGGAAGAAAAAAAGAGAAAAATCTCCTGATAAATGGTTGAGTATGAACAATACTGGTTCTTAAGATAGGAGCCTCTGTTATACCGATTCATTTCTTCTGATCTCTAATCCTCATAACACAGGAGTGTCTTATCTACATAAGACACATAGTTATTGCAGCTGACAGCCTTCATGGCTCAGTGTGATGCAATGCCATGTAATGTGAGAGGTCATAATGATAAAATCCCCAAGCGACTGCAGATTGAGTGTTTCTTAGTTTATGCTAATCAATGTGTCACACCAGGGCCAATGCAACCTTAGCTCTCTGTGCCTGGAGAGCAATGGAAGCCATTACTCCTGTAGAGCGAGGGACAGTTGGATATACTGTATTTCAGGAGGATTTGAAGTGTCCTTATTACATGAAGTCACTTTTGCATTGGGGAGGCATTGAGGATGAGTGTGTGATGGAGGTGTAACGCTTTCAACAAGCAACTAGTGCAGCAGCTCGTCTGGTGTGCTTCTGGGCCTTGAGGGCTGTGTGTGTGTGTGTGTGTGTGTGTGTGTGTGTGTGTGTGTGTGTGTGTGTGTGTGTGTGTGTGTGTGTGTGTGTGTGTGAGTGTGTGTGTTTCCTCTCTCTTTCTCTCTATCGCTTAAAATGATTTACTATATCTCATGTTGTTGTTGTTGTTATTCCTGTGAATGTGATAGACTTCTAATCATCCCCCAACCCCCCACATACACAGCTGCTCAGCACCACCTGAGCAGGCTGAATCAATGGCAAACCCTGATACTTTGACTTTGTTTTCCTCAGTGTCCATTCCTCCACTATGTTTGTCGTTGGTGATAAATCACGAACGCCTGTGTTTACTGATGAATACAGAGAGGGCAGGAGAGGATAGTCCAGAGCGGTAGAGAGAGTAATCGCTGTCTTTGCCACTCTGATCCCTTTCATTAGTTTACATTTACATTTTAGACATTTAGCAGACGCCAGTCTAGTTAGTGCCAGTCTATCAGCCCACATGGTGATAGAGAGAGACATAGGTGATTAGAAGGCCGTAAAGTCAGATTAATGAAGATTTGGATGGTTAATCCATGTTTATGGTTAATCCTGTGTGTGTTGATTTGTTTATATGTTGGTTTGTTGGTTGGTTGGTTTGTTGGTTGGTTTGTTGCGTCATACAATTTGACCCAAGATTCATAAGGACTTTGACTAAGCCAGCTGGTCGGTCTCATGTAAGACAACAGGGTAGTGAAAGGATCAATGAGTAAGCCTGCTAACTTTGATAAACACTGGAAAATTATACGATTGTCGAGATCACAAAGCTAAAATAGCGTATTGGTTAAGAAATCAGTAATCCATCCGTCCATCCATCTAACCACCCATTCACCCATTCATCCATCCATCCATCTAGCAGATGTCTTCAAGAGATCTGCAGATTTACCTGTATCAGGAATGCTTTTCCACTTTGTTTGAGTTGTTCAGCCTAGGACCTGCCTGATGATTCATTCTGTGTTGTTTTAATGGTAGGCTTGAGGTAATTGCTGTTTTTTTTACTTGAATAAAAATGAACTGCATGGATGATTGGGTTTTTTGTTTTACACTGATGCAAGATGAAACATTTGAATTCAGGGGAGAGAGAGAGAGAGAGAGAGAGAGAAGAAAAGAAGAAGAAGAAGAAGAAAAAAGAGACACTGACAAAGGGTTTCTTTTCAAACTCAAACACAGGCATCATGTGGCTTCTTGATAGGATGCAGGCATTATAGATACTCTTTCCCAATACATACGCAATAATACACATACTTCTCCATATACTCTACCTCTCTAAACTCTATGTAAACTATGTTTCCTCCATCTGTGAGCAGCATGTGTATTTCTGCATATAACAGGATGAGGGCCATGATGATACCATCCATATCTACCATCACCATTAGGTGCTGCACCTCACCTCTTCATAGTTAACACATACTATTATTTCATATAATTCCTCATTGTCATTGATGAGTACCGTCTCAGGACAGGGAGAAACAAGTAGTCAATATTTCCACTAGCTGCATTGTTTCAAGGCTCTCAGAGAGTTGAGCCAACCCGAGCCCCTGGGCCGTAGGGTCTGTGGGGTCTGTGGGGTTGCTGCTATGTGTTTCCTGGTCGAGAAGCCGAGACATGGAAGAGGAGAGATAACCCCATTCTCAGTGTGGTGTGAAAGCTGTCCACCGCGTCCTCCACTGCATGCTAATGCCTGCTTTGACTCCCCCTGTTAATAAGAGAAGCTCATTAGCAACCCCACCTAACCAATTTAACCTCATCTCCGATAATGGCCAAATGAGTTCCATTGTGTGTGTGTGTGTGTGTGTTCGGTTCGCTCACTGCCATCACTGTTGTCACTGCCACTGCCACCGCCGCCGCCGCCGCTCCCTCATGGCTAATGCTCTGGGTTGTGATTAAAAACACAGCGACCGTGAACCATGAACTCATTTCTGTGTGGGCTATTGTCTGCGGAATCAGAGGATAAAGGCTAATTGTTCGATTTTGTTTCAGCACAAGCAAGGGAGAGCCATGTAGGGGGACAGGAGTGAACCAGGGGTAGGACAATATAGTTATGTTCTAGCTGGCTGTGTTATGTTAATTCTATACCAAACTTTTAATGGAGGCTATTACATTAATGCCAGCTGAGCTAGCCTAGTGCTCACCCACACATTGCTTTCAATGCTAATGAATACCTGTCTGTGTTCCTTCCCTCAGCTCCTCAAATGAACACACACACTAATAAGGAAGCTATTAGGAGCTCTACTTCATTACAGTACATACGGTATTCAGTACATACTAGTTATACTGGCTGTTCTTGTTTCCCAGTCAAAATGCCCACCATCCTTGGTCTCAGGCATCCTCCTGTTTTATAACAGACTACAGCAGACGCTGAGGAAGGGAGACCTGCAGCAGGACCTGGAGCAGGGAGGAGAGCAGGCCCCAGGCAGATGTTAGCCATGAGCACTGATCTGGGATCAGCTTGCTGTTCTCCTACGCTGTTGCCAGAAGGAGACATTTAAGGTATTGTTGCTACCAAGGTGAACGCACAACAGGTTGGATGAACAGAAGATATTCAGGGCTTTCTTGAAGGAGAATTGGAGGTTGGGTTATTAGCAAAAACGTAATTATGAAAATCCTATTGCATTTTGGTATTAAAGCCCCCAGTTGGACTGCTTAAGGGTTCTCTCATACAATTAGGGGGTGGATAGCAATACGACGTAATCCATAGAGCGTTTAGGGATTATTTACATCCATTGGGGAAACTATCAGGGAGTGCCCTTGGTGTGTGTGTGTATGTGTGTGTGTGTGTGTGTGTGTGTGTGTGTGTGTGTGCGTGTGCGTGTATGAGTGTGTGTGTGTGTGTGTGTGTGTGTGTGTGTGTGTGTGTGTGTGTGCGTGTGTGTGTGTGTGTGTGTGTGTGTGTGTGTGTGTGTGTGAGTGTGTGTGTGTGTTTGAGCGCCTTGGGAGATTTCCACTCTCGTTCCCTCAAGCTTTCCCAACCAAACGATCCATAATTAAAACACACGATTAATTTGATATTCCTCTGATTAGATCACACAGGCGTAATTGTCCCTAAGAGAATACAGTACACATTTACATGAATACAATTACCTAAATTAAAGGTCATAGTTTTTTTCCAGTTTGTGAATGATGAACAAGTAATTTGATTTATGTACTGTATGAAGACTTGTAAATAAGATATTATGTTGATCTAATTTATAAAAGGTTGATTTATTAATTGAAGACAAATTATTGTTAATTTTCCACGAAACACATCCATACCGACCATTAAGTATCTGATATGCATCAGTAAATAACTGGGCTAAAGATAATGAAGTTGTTTTTTTCTGTTGTCTGTGTGATTGAATTCCATCCCCTGGTACCATTGTATTATCTTAATTCATAATCTATTTTCCTATACCGTATCCCTTAAATCAAAATGAACTCAAACCCAGGGGAGAAACACTATTTATCGTAATTTGTAAGATTGTGAGAAAGGATGTTGCAACAGGGTCTATGTTGGGTTTGGTTTCTAGAGAGAGGTAGAGTCTCGAGTTGTCCCCCAGGATATGGCTGATCAGACAACCATTTCACAGAGGCCACAATCCTCACACAGTTCATCTGAGGAGGGAGCTGAGGATTGCCCAGTGACCACACTGAATTATTGCCTTGTCACTTCCAATCTCATCTGTCATATTTCACAGACACCCAGTGAAATCTGAAATTCCCTTTGTCACAATGTATTTGGCATTCTGTGTGTTTGGAGCAGAACTCTCCGGCAAGACAAGATGAGAATCATGTTTTTCTCTCTCCTTGAAGTCTGACAACTTTGACTATAACTTTCGGACTCTTCGTTTGCAGAGTTTGCAGATCTAAGTTTATGTGAAACGAACCACTTGAGACGATCTCTGATGTTCTGATATGTCAGGAATGGGCTTTAGGATCCTGAAGTCATGCATGCCCTATAAGTAGGCTTGGTGCATAGGATGTAGATGATCAGATGGTGTGAGGTGGATGAAAGACTGGGTTCCCGCTGGTGAGACCACCTGCTAAGTAGATGAAACACCTAGGCTGAGATTCAGGTATCATGTGAATCTGCCCTGGTAGCGTGTGTGTGTGTGTGTGTGTGTGTGTGTGTGTGTGTGTGTGTGTGTGTGTGTGTGTGTGTGTGTGTGTGCGTGTGCGTGTGCGTGTGCGTGTGCGTGTGTGTGTGCGTGCGTGTGCGTGTGCGTGTGTGTGTGTGTGTGTGCACGTTTGTGCGTGTGCGTGTGTGCATGAGTGTGTGATTGCGTGTGCGTGTGCACGTGTGTGTGTGTGCTCTTCTCTCCTCTTCACTGCCAGTGTCAGTACAATGTGTGGGTTGGAAACAGAACTGCTGAGTAAGAGTACAGTATTGGCCTCAAGCTGTTCTTGATGAGTTTTCTATTGAAATCATGGTTTTACATCATTAACCCTTCCAGGAGATTAGTTTAGACACGAAGATTCCTATTTGTTATTTTGTCATATCCAAGGGCGTAGGTTTGGTTTGAACATTGGTAGGGACACAATATTGTAGGGAGTTGGATCACTGTTGCTAGGGGGGAAGACATTTGTTAGGAGACGACTGTTAAATGGTCACTTCTGGTGGCTTAAAATAAATGCTGGACATGAATCAAGGACAATTTGATTGACATGAAGTTGGCTGGTATACACTCAAAACACTATGATAACACACACACACACACACACACACACACACACACACACACACACACACACACACACACACACACACACACACACACACACACACACACACACACACACACACACACCTTATGATTTAGCTTACCACCAAGGACATGGGGTTGGCAGCTAGCAATGAGTCGATAGGAAGGTAGGTATGTTTATTCACTCAAACTATGTTGCTGATGACCTGACAATACCTTCAACCCAGGCACCTATCCAACACACACACGTCCAACCTGAACCCAATCAAAGCAACAAGCTGATCTGAGTTAACCCGAATAAAATGAGGAAAATACGAAATGATTAGTAGGGACAATTCATCGGTCCCCTGACATTGGTAGGGACATGTCCCTACCCTCCCTAGCTAAATCTACGCCAATGGTCATATCTCCTGTTAAGATAAAAACCCTTCTCCTTCATCCCTTCTCTCTTCATCCCCTCTTCCCTGTCACAGCAAAGTGTCACTCTCACTCTGTTGCTCTTGCTTTATCATCGCTTGTAATGAAAACCGCAATGGAGGAAACAATGTTGTATCGCTAGCTCAAAAAACATCACAGTTGGAGGCACCCAACAGTGAGATTGAGCAAGACATTCCCTCTCTTTTCATTTATTTTGATTAAATGACATTTCCCCGGGGCTAGGAGTGCAATCTGTCCTGCCTTATTGCAGAACGAACATCTACAGAGCGAGAAAACCCTCAGAGGGACTGGAGAGATGAGATGGCCAACCATCCTCATGGGTCTGGTACTTCACCTAAAGAAAAAGCCGGACCCGTGCCGGGTTCACTCTCAAACTGTTTATATATCGACCATGTTGTTCATTATCAGTCGGACTAGTATCCCCCCGGGTACCTGAGCTCAATACATCCAGTTCACTAGCATCATCACCAATGAATTTGTCCAGCTGTTTCTAGGGGATTATCAGTAGGTAATATAATGTATTAGTCAAACTGACTGGTCACACCAATCACACAACTCTCCAAGGCTCACACCACTGCCAGCGGCCTTGGGAAACAGAGAGAAGATGGGGAACAGAGAGAAGAAGGGACTATTGTTATTATAGCATTACTATAGAGCAGGGAAGGCTGGTGGAGGTAGAAACGGAATGTGGAATGGTATCAAAAGTACATTCCTCCACCCACCTCCCCTGTTATGAGAGCAATATAATAAAATGTTTTCACCCAGAATTTCAGCCAGAATGCAGAACATGAAAACTTTCCTTTCAATCCGATTGTTTTGATGATGCCATCTTTCACAGATATTGTTTACACTAGGAGGGTAGGATGTGGGAGTATTCCACAACCACACAGGCGTCCCAAACAACAGAAGAGCAGGAACTTACACACATAGACGGCTCCATACAAATGTGACAAGAAAAGGGAGCAATTAACACTGCTGTGGGGCTATGGAGTCTCGAAAGCGGTAGACATCCCAGAACACTTTCTCTTCTCCTAAATTTTGAAGTTCAAAGCACTAACAGGAACAGGCATCTCCGCTAAGGGATGCAAACGCGTCATTAGAACAATGCCCTCTAAATGTCAACGAGGAGACGAAAAGAGAGAGAGACTTTTTGGCTTTTAAGAGGCTCTTAATTTATTTAATAATTAGTTCAATAAACAAAGAGAGAGAGAGAGAGAGTGTCCGGTTGTGTTCTATTGCCTGTGGCATTTAGTGCTCCAGTAGAGGCACTCCAGAGACCACGGGAAATTGTCTCTCTGCACGTGTGCAGAAACAAAAACACTCAGGAAGGGACTAGGATGAAGTTGCCGATAGACACTGATCTAAGTTAAGTTTTTTCCCCGTCCAATGGTTAAGGTTGGGATGGGGGGGGGGCGGGTAAACTCTTCCTAGATCTGTGGTTTTGGGGAACACTCAAGCTAGCTCTTAGCATGCAGCAGACAATGCCACCAGAGAGAGAGAGAGAGAGAGAGAGAGAGAGAGACACACACAATCCACTGCAAATAGGATAACCGTCTATCTGTATGTTCCCCTGGTAGCGCAGTACACCCCATCAAAAACCCAGACAGAGACAGAGGCACAGCTCAAGGCCCTCAGGCATCAATACCCCATTCGGTAACCTTAGCCAGGAGTGCACTGTCTGTCTTTTTAATGGCTGGTTTGTGTTTATGTAGAAACTACAGAGACCAATTTCTACCAAACCTATAATGTGATGTTTGTGTTGCAGAGGTAGTTCGGAGCCACTCTCTCGTAAATGAGTAGCCTGGCTGACACCTGGATCTAAGACGTATGTTTGCTCCCTGAAAGTAATGCCAAGGCTTTAGCTTAGTGGGCTAAAGTGAATGTCTTCCATGAAGAGGGAGACCGTTTCAGTCACGAAGTACAACTCAGTGCGGGAAGAGTGAGCTGGCACCACGTCACCAATGAGTATGTAATTCGGTGACTCAGATGAGATAATTAGCCTGTGTTGCTGTGTTGACACACATAAACAGGTCAGTGTTTACGTACTGTGTGTAATTGGGCCCGTCACACTCTGTCAGACACACACAGACAGTCCTCAACAACAACAACAACAATAACAAACACAAGCCAGTAAATGCCATCCGGCATGACAAATGTACATTTGACTAATACATTCACCGGCACTACGCCGCCAAACAAACACAAATTGAGCACAGAGTAGAGAGAGAGAGAGAGAGAGAGAGAGGGAGAGAGAGAGGGAGAGAGAGAGAGAGAGAGAGAGAGAAAGAAAGAAAGAGAGAGAGAGAGAGAGAGGGAGAGACAGAGGGAGAGGGAGAGAGGGAGGAGGAGAGAGAGAGAGGGAGAGACAGAGGGAGAGGGAGAGAGGGAGGGGGAGAGAGGGGGAGATTTTGATATTAGAATTTCAAATCTAACTCACAAAGATTTGGAGATGTTTCCACCAGAGGGACAATGCCAACATGAAAGACATAAAGTACATTCATTTTGTCATCCAGCTATCCACTCTCACCCCCCATCCCCTAGCCCTTCCATTAAACATGGGGTGCTTAGTGCCTGACACCCGCCGCTGTGAGCCACCAGGCTTAACGGGAGCACTTCTCTCCACAGTCAAGATGGGGGTGGTGGTGGTGGTGGTGTGTGTGTGTGTGTGCGTGTGCGTGTGTGGGTGGGGGGGAGAGAGGCAGTGATCCAGGGCTTAGGAGCAACACGCTGGGTCACTTCTGAAGTCTGGCTGTATTGATGCTGATGGGAGCTGGGGAGGGGAGGCCCTGAAGCCTGCCACCACCTGTTTAATCCCTCTCTAATACGCTCGCCGCCTGGGGCTGTTTACTTTTCCATTTGCCAGAGTTATTCTGCTGCACATCTATCATATTTTAAGACGCTGCTCCAGTCTGCTCTCCATCTACTCGGGGGGTGTTGGAAACTCCAGCTCCAGCCACTTAAGAATCTTTTTTTTCATTTTTTTTTCTGTCTCTCACTGTCTCGAGAGATGATAGTGCGTAGCAGTGTATGGGGAGTGTGTGCGTGTGTGTGTGTGTGTGTGTGTGTGTGTGTGTGTGTGTGTGTGTGTGCATGTGTGTGTGTGTGTGTGTGTGCATGCGTGCATGCGTGTGTGCATGTTTATGAGTGCACATGTGTGTCTGTGTGTGTGTGTGCGTGTGTGTGTGTGTGTGTGTGTGTGTGTTCATCTGTCTGTTCCCGGTGGTCATGGACACTGGGGAAATGGGCAGACGGGTATGAAACGAGGGCGGTGATGTTTATTTCCAAGTGAACAGACAGGGAGTTGTGACTCAGAAGCCTGGTGTTATAACAGTCAATAGAGCACTTAAGTGGTGGTGACTTGCAATATCCCACTGCCTGATGGTGCACGACGCAGGCTTTAATGCTGTGTTACAATGAGCCAGTCCTCCGATTTCTACCTCCACCAGCCTCCACTGCTATGGGCACATGGCCAATCTAGGTATACTGAGTGAGAATGGCAGCCAAGACACAATTATTACCTAGTCAATGCTTGGCTCCCGTTCACAAAATGTCCCCCCAAAGAGTCATGTGCAAATCATTAAGTCAGCCAGCCAAGGAGTGAAAATGGTCTATCCCTGTCTGTTTGCTTGTCCAATTTAAAAAACTAAAATAAACGTACGTGGCGAAAAGCTCTCTGCTAACTATCAGACAGGGACTTGTTTGGCAAATGGTGGGGTGTGAGATACAGTATAAGTTTCTGGCAAGGGAAGGCTTGTCTGCGCTGCTTTGTTGTTTTCTGTGATAAAGGAAGGATGACTGGCTATGAAGATTGTGTATCAGAATCTGTGGTGTGTTACGAGACAAGGGATCCCTATGCGGGAATCTTAAACCGTCAGGGAAATGGCAGTAACACCCTTCTAAACACCAAAGGGATTTATTTCAAAGCAAAATAAACCTCCACCACTTAATATGAATCTTAGTTACCAGTGTTGATGTCTCCTGTTGCACTGTATCATATGCTATTTGAGGAGGTGTTGTTGTGAAAAAATAATATGCTGTTATGAATAGACCAGAAAAAGTATTGGCATACTCGGTGGAAGCTATTGTGGAGATGCCATTGAATGAGAAGAGAGGCCTGTAAATTCTCATTTACTCTGGGGTGAAGTGACAATGGGCTGTTCTACAGTGCATGCAGCCAGGGACATTGTTAGTCCCTCGCTGGAATATCTATCTGTTCTTCTGTCATGGAACATTTTACTACGAGATGGTATCTATGGACCCATAAGCTATGAGCTGGAGCTGAAATTGGATTGATGTTCTCTGTTTGGGGTGAATTCTGGCTCCTCATACCCCTTCATTGGAGGTTTGGGGGGATTATAGAAGCACAGAGAGCAGGAACAACTGGTACCTGACAGTTATTTTGCGTCTCAGATGTTTCCAGTCACAACAGAGCTCTGCTCTCAGTTACCTGTGCCCAGAATCACCCAGGCTTAGAATCAGCAGCTGGTCGATCAATAGAAGGGGGCGGAGAGGGAAGATTGCCTGGCTCCCCCCTGTGCTGCTGGAGTCTGGATTGGCTCTCTCCACATCTTCATCAGGGCCTCAGAGCCTAGGCTTCGGCTCGACGGGCCAGACGAGACCACTCCAGCTGGAGCCGTTGTACGTGTGAAGCCTGCCGACTGCAGTTTTGCATTAGAGAGGTATGGCAGCCTGGCCATGGAATAATGGAGTGGGGGGGGGGGAGTAGGGTTCAGACTCCAGATGAGGGTCCATTGTCTATGGTGGTGGATGGTGAGCCAGAGTCGTATTTGAATAGTTAGTAGTGTCAGTGTCTGGAATGAACCATGCTGGTGCTCAGAGCACCTGCTAACACTGAAACATCCGGCAAATGTAGCTTGATGAGCTGTAAACAGAATGATAACCAGTTATACACAGACAAGCTTCGAAATAGTGCTCAGTGTTTATTAGGATCCAGTGTAGTTTAGATGTCCCGCATTTGCATAATCAGCATTTACCGCCTTAAATTGCACATCCACAAGATCTGATACCCTCTCCTTTATGGTAACTGGGAAAACAGTTTGAGGTTCACTGAGTGTGACTTACACCAATGTACCCAGCGGACCACTGAGTTAGCGACTCTGACGGCTAATAAAGAGCCAGTAGCCCTAATGGGATCTTCATAGCCTCACAGTTAATTAGCATTTGACGATAGCGATATAATTACTGCTTTATGTTACCGCCGCACTAATTGTCCCGGGAGCTTTCACAAGTATGTGAAAGTGATTGCCTGAAAACGCGGAAGAGATACGCCAAACTATCCTGTTGATTCAAAGTGATGATTTTAAAATTCATATGCCGTCAAACACTGATTGTGGTGAGGCTGACTCTCCAAAGCAAAGTGAAATCACAAATGAACAGATCAGCTCTCAGTGTGAATATTAAATCCTAATGCAACAAGTTGTCCTATTAGGTTTAGACTAGAACCGTGTCTTTTCTTTTAGCAGAATATCTGAGCAGGCTGGCAGGTTCGGGTTGACTTAGAGAGAGTAGCAGTAGCCAATTCCAGACAGACTCTATCTAATAAGTCTCATGGGACTCCTCTGTATCCTCTTTGGATGTCAGGGTGAAGGATGTACCTGGGATTCTGTCTGCCTGCCTGTCTGTCTACCTGCCCGTCCGCCTGTCTTTCTGTCCCTGTGTTTCCGACACCCGACATGCCTGCCTTGGTCACACTGGTTTCTGACATATCGCCCTCCACTGGAGGATGTGCAAATGAAACTAAGGTCAACAATGACTCAGTGTTTTGCCCCAGATGCAAAGTGCATTACCCAGAGGGAATTAAACTAGAGGGTAAAACCCAAAAGCATCTCTATAATCAGCTCTACAGCTTCTGCTCGATGCTTTCTTACCGCAGAGGGCTTTCATATGGCTGAGGAAGGATGGATTTGAAGGTAGAAGTGCTGTATAGCTGAGATCATTGGTGTCCTTATGCTACCCAGGGTCATGTTCACTCCGTCAATCATCTGATTCAGCAGTGTGGATGAAGAGGTTCTTGGCCTCTGGACCTTGGTCACAAATCCATAGCTGAGATTACAGTGTTCAGATTACTGACTCTGCAGCTCCAAGGACGGAGACTGAACATAAATCTCTTTGAGGAAACAATAAAGAGCTTCCTCTCATCTCGCTCTAGCCTTTCATCTGAGGTGTGAACTCAAACGACCATCATCCTTCTAACGTACACACACACACATACACACACGCAGCACGAACGCGTGCACACGCGTGCGTGCGCGTGTGTGTTTGTGTGTGAGAGTATGTAGGTTTGATTTTAATTCATCCAGAAGTTTGTGATTCATTTCATTTCTTGAGACTGGATGGGGGTAATGCTACCATACATACTTAATTTAGCCCTGCTGGTTTTTCTGTAGACTGCGGTGTTTGTAGTGTGTTTCCACTGTTGTATTGATTAGACATGCAGCAAACAGCACAGAAGAAATGAAAAACATACACTCAGATTCCAGATGGCCCTAAAGGGATTACTTCAATGTTGCTTAACATACAGATGAATAGTCATTCTGTTCGCATCCAGTGCACCAGTGTGTGTCTGTGTACAAGTGATTGTAGGATCCTCAAACTGTTTGGATGAAATATGAGCAGCCTGAGATTCACCTGATGTTCCATGTTACTCCAAATGGTAGTAGAGTCACACACACACACACACACACACACACACACACACACACACACACACATACACACACACACACACACACACACGCACACACACACACACACACACACACACAAAGAGCGGCCCCCTTCCCTTCCTCGAAGATGAGTTGTCAGGGCTGTAAATGCTGTCAGCAGTGCAGCTACACCATGCCGGCTCTCACTCCATGCATCTAAATCCCTGCATGGTCATTATGGCTCGGAGCCCCGTGGTGACGAGAGTCGACCGAGACACTCAAATGCTGTGATAATGACAACCATGGTTTGTGATTTCAAGGCTTTGGTCTCAGCACACAAACTGTAGAGAGAGAGAGTCTGGGGGGTGGGGGGGGGAGGCATCAGCTTTATACAGATGACAATCTATCTCTTATTCAGAGTCCCGGAGATATATCTCAGCTCTGGGGGACATTGTGTTATTTCTCCAGTCGTTCCTTCCTTTGCTCTGAAAATGTCCAAGAGAGCTTCATTCCTCTTAGAGCAGCATTCATGGATGAGTTGATTGTGACTGCATACATGTGTGTGTCTCTGTGTGTCACTTGTCAATGCATGCATGCATACATATGTATGTGTGCATGCGTGTGTGCGTGCGTGCGTGCGTGCTTGTGTTCGTTTCTACATATACACCTAATTTCCTCCCCGAAACCCCTGATATCCGTGAGCCACACACTGTGCGGTACTTGATGGAATCCCACAGAGTTACTAAATCAAGAAATCCTCGCTAATCCTACCACTCCCCCACATATTAGATACCATTCCTCATTCTATTCCATGCATTACAATGAGCCCTTCCTCCGATTTCTACCTCCACCAGCCTCCCCTGCACTCCCCCCTCCTGAGTTAGATATTAGTAACAGACCAATGAAATGAGCAGACATACTTAGTCAATATTCTTCATTTCAATGTATGAGAAATGAATGCAAAAGGTCTCTGGATCACTCCCACTCTTAGTTGCTGGGGAGAGAGAGCGTGTGTGCTGCTTCTCAATGGGTAGATACATGGAGAAATCCTCCCCTTAGTTGCATACAAGGACACACTTCACAAACTTAATAACCAAACTTTGGAAGTGTTTTGAATGCCAAATATTATCCCACATGTGTCTGTCTGTCTTGGATGATAGCAGTGCTCTCACAGGATCTCGAAGGCAGAGATCTTAAAGTGCTTGGCTAACACAGCAGGCGTAAAGAGCAGCACAGATGGACAGCAGCTCTGAGACCCAAGTTCCCAAGAAAGCTTTGGGAAATCCGAGGCAGAAATTGCTTAGACAGGGGTGGAGACCTGTAATGTGCTTGCGACAATCCAAACCAGTCAATTGGCAAAACCACACATTATCACTGATCCCCCATGGGGGTAGTGTACCAACAACCACATTATAATTCAAGGAAGAAAAAAAACACCCCAGCAATTTCCATTTTCAAATATATAGCTTCCTAGCAATGTTAGCTAAGTTAATTGGCTTACCCTGACTAATTGGCTTTTTTCAAGAGTAGCGAAAAAGGCGAAGGGGTTGTTGTGCTCGAAACATCACTTCAGCTCAAAGCCAATCAAAATGTGAACTCTCGCACCCAGTGTTCCATCCAAGCCAGATCAGCTAATCAAAAATTCTCCAGCGCTCCAAAGGAGGCATGAGAGCAATGTGATATCGGAGGTATGGCTACGCGAGACTAGCATGATCTCTTCTCTCTCGCTCATCTATCTGTCTACTGTCTACTTAACCCTCCTATGGAATATGGCTGGGAGATTTAGGCCCATGCTCCAAATGTATCCATCTGCTGGTTTCAAGTCACTTGACGAAAACATATAGGCATACGATGTGCTGAAGGAGACTGATTGACACAACACATCGACTGTGTACTTTGACTGTGTAAAGGTGTACACTGTGTCTCTGCTGGGATATACAGTACCTGTGTGTTTAGAGCATCTGTCCGACCGGGATATTAACTCATGGAAATGACTCAGCCCTGGGCTCAGGCGATAATGCTCTGCCTTTCTCACTGCCATATCAGTTTAGTATGCGGACAGAGAGAGGGGGAGAGAGAGAGAGGGAGATGGGGATAGAGATAGAGAGAGAGAGAGAGAGAGAGAGAGAGAGAGAGAGAGAGAGAGAGAGTTGCAAACAACCAGTGCTCACACCCACACACAGAGCATATGAGAAATGCAGAACATGGTAACATGCAGAGTGTGTGTGTGTGCGTGTGCGTGCGTGCGTGTGTGTGAATGCCTTTGTATATGAGCATGTGTGTGTATACAGTAGTATACAAGAGTGCAGTGGACAGTGTCTCTAATGCCAAAGGCATGAATAAATATCTATTTTCTTTGTGTTTTCTTGTATCGTCTCTGTGCACCCATGTATATGTCTTGTATGTATGTGTTGTGTGTGTCTTTGTGTTAATGTGTGTATGTGTTGTATGTATTTGTGTTTATGCACTGATAGTGAGCATAGACCCAAACAGTCAACAGTCAACATCCATTAATGTCTTTCCTATTTATTTATTTTTCGCATTTATAAATGAAACTTCATGATTGAATCAAAGCAATTATTGTAAAATAGAGTGGATTTTTAATGAAATCTAGTTCTAATGCATTCAAATGAAAATAATTATGGCAAGACGCTCTGGGGTGGGAGCGATAACATAAAAAAACAATGGCAATGTGAGACAAAATAAATATGATTAGGCGGTGAGAAACAAAGTCAATTTAACAGGAAAATACTCATCGACTCATCAAGGTTCATCTTCAATCGTTACCAAAGGCTCACATCAAGAACGTGACGAGGGTTCAGAAAGAGTAAAAAGAAGGATGGAGAAAGAGAGAGAGAGAGAGAGAGAGAGAGAGAGAGAGAGACAGAAGAGAGATAGATAGAGAGAGAGAGAGACACACACACACACACACATAGAGAGGCACAAGAGAGAGAGACAGAGAGAGAGAGAGACAGAGAAAGAGAGACAGAAGAGAGAGAGAGAGAGACAGAGAGAGAGAGACAGAAGAGAGAGAGAGAGAGAGAGAGAGAGAGAGTCTGCCAGCTCCTATGCCTCTATGCCCCGAT
Source organism: Argentina silus (assembly GCF_951799395.1). Lineage (NCBI taxonomy): Eukaryota > Metazoa > Chordata > Actinopteri > Argentiniformes > Argentinidae > Argentina > Argentina silus. The sequence continues at coordinate 12,936,399 of NC_139671.1, forward strand.
TAATTAGCTGGAAGTTATCCGTGAAAGTAATACACTGATAAGGCAACTAACAAACAAAAGCCAATTACAAGTGTTTCCTTCAGAGCACAGAGCCTCCAACAGCAGCAGTGCTTGTGTTGAAAAAACATGCAGCGTTTGGTCTGCTGGGTTGATTGAATCAGATGTTGAGAGTGTTGTTACTGCTCTGCTTGCCTGGCAACACACAACATAACACAACACTACACACCACAACACAACCAGGCTTTTTATGATGGGGACTCCATCATATGTGTGTGTGTGTGTGTGTGTGTGTGTGTGTGTGTGTGTGTGTGTGTGTGTGTGTGTGTGTGTGTGTGTGTGTGTGTGTGTGTGTGTATGTGTGTGTGTGTGTGTGTGTGTGTGTGTGTGCGTCGTGCGTGCATGTGTGCATGTGTGCATTCATGTGTGTGCATGTCTAATGTATAGCTTCTGCTACTGCAGCGCAATCGATAGACATCTCTCCTTGTGTCTCACTCACACCTTCTGACCCTAGAAGTGAGTTTTCTATAAATACCCTGACAGCTGGCAGTACTGGCTCTGCAATTAGGAATTGCTCAGAAGCCGACTACCTCAGTGATTTTCCATGAAAATCCCAACTGTGATATCCATCTTTCGAAGGCTCAGAGGATCCAGAGGATCTAGTTCAGTGTGTGTGTCCACTTGCTGAAGCATGAGTTTATGTTGGGTTCTTGTGTTTGGTCTCCATTCAAACAAGCACACAGCTGGATGGTCTCTCTTTCTCTGTCTCTGTCTCTGCCTTCGCATGACCTGACATTTCAAACAAAGAGCCCTCTTTCTCTCCTTTTTCATCCTTGCCTTTACAAACGCTGTCATCAAGTGTAATCATCCAGGCTGCCTGCAATCAAGCCTCCTTCTCTCCCATTTGACACCTTTTTCCTTGTTGTTAGAACAGTGGGTATCCCTTCTTTGAGACGTCCCGACTTCACTCATTTTCCCCGTGGTTTGGTTTAGAGTATTTTTTTTGGTTCTAAGTATTTTTTTTGAGAGGGGGTGAGTCACATGGTGAAATGAGACAAGCTGGATTGATTTGTCACTAGAGGGGCTGACGTCGTAAACCTGGCCGTGTCTCGGGGTGTCAACAGAGCCTTCACAGAAGCTAGCTTGCCACTGGATGTCACCAGGAGACAATTGACTGTCAATAATGGGGACAGAGACACAACACAGGCCAAGGCAGTAAATCACTACCTGTCTGTCAGAGACCTTGGTCTCGGGATCGCTCTCTCTTTCTCTGTCTCTGTTGACCTGCTGGAGTCATCGACATGGGTCTGGTTCTCTCTTTCTCTCTCTCTACTCTACTCTCTCTCACTCTCCACTTCTGTCTCCCCCTCTTTCTCTCCCTCACTCTCTTTCTCTCTCTCTACTCTACTCTCTCTCACTCTCCACTTCTGTCTCCCCCCTCATTCTCTCCCTCACTCTCTTTTCTTTCTCCTTTACTTGCTTTCTCCCTCTGTCTCTCCCTCTTTTCTTTGCCCCTCTCTCTCTCCATTTCTCTGGCTCTCCACCTCTTACCTCCCTCTCTCTTTATTTCTCTCTCTCTCTCTCTCTCTCTCTCTCTCTCTCTCTCTCTCTCTCCACCTGTCTCTCTCCCTCCCTCTCTCCCCTCTCTCTCCACTGTCCCAGCCCCTCTTCCTGATGTTATTTATTTACCTCATTTGTTTCAACTCCAGCACTCCATCCTCTGAGGAGTTATTGCTTGGCTGAGCCAGTCAAGGCTCCTGTGACTGATCCCCATTCTAAAGGTCCCTCTCTGGCACTCTGATTGAAGTAACTCATGTCCCCCTACAGAAAGGGCAAATCGTTTTAGTGACATGCTGCAGGTAATACACATTGACTCATGCACCTGCATGTCTCTCTCTATCTGATCATTTGATGCTTACTGCAGTATTATATCAGCGGACCTACATCGCTGGCTCTGGAGAGCTGCAGTGTGTGCCTTTTGTCTCAGCCTGGCACAAACTCAACTTATTTAACTTATTAGTAAGCCATCAAGAACTTGATAACTGAGATGGCTCATTTACTGGGGAGCTGGAACAAAAGCCTGCACACACTGCAACCCCCAACACCAGGAATGAGCTGGATGACACTGTAGCACTGTTGCACAAATAAGCCAGCACATCCATGGAGTACATCTCTTCCAATTTTGTCCTAAATTCACTCCATGTACTGTAGTAAACTGGGATAAATCACATACATACTAATGATGAAGCAATTAGCTTCTGTCATAATCAGGCAGCTGATTTCAGCTGGGGATTTAGCAATGACAACTGTATTATATCACCATAAAAAGCTAACTGTAAAACCCTGCCACAGACCAGAAATACAGTTGTGTTGTTGTTCTTCTCTGTGTTGGCTGGAGCTAAAGGGAATGTTCCGGTAAGCCAATATTGTTCGAAATAATGATGGCACTAGTGGCTGGGTGTCTGTTGAATCCAGTACATAAATGTCTTCCATTACTGTTGTTATTCTCACTCTGAGGGACAGCACATCATTAGCCCGGCAGAGACAGATTCTGCAGAAGCAACACTTTCTCAACTGCCAAATAGGATTTGGGAAACCATTGTAACTATTACACAACAGGGCACGGGTAGCTATAGTTCCAAGTCAATGCAGACGGCAGCTGTATTGATAGACAAAAAAGATCCACACATTTAGTCTGGCTCAAGTCATTAGAAGGAGTAGAGGGCTGTCGTGGTAGGAGTGGCATTGGGTGACATTTTGTGAGGTCTCTTGTAGCACAGTGGAAGCACTGTTATTAATTAGCTAATTGGCACAGAATCTAGGTAAGACTGGCGCATACAGTAGAGGGGATAAAGTAAATGAGTAATGGGTGAGATAATTAGATCTGCACTCAATCCCACAAGGTACTGTGGTGACCTTGACATTCTCAAGTCAAATGTCCCTGCTTATTGCCAGGGTATTCTTAACTGTATAGAAATTAACATTTCATAATTGAAAGTAATGGATATACTGATTATTTTCCACAACAGTGCATAGCAATTATAAACCCAACACATGGCCTAATTGGGTCTGAATGTCATGCCAAACCAACACCGAAGTGTGGGGCCTAAGCCCCTGTAGCTACTATAACCTTGATGTCTTATTATGTTTTATGAAATTAATTCAAATGAAACAACAATCCAGTCTTAATTCAATTACACACGGTTGGAGGCGTCAGTGCATCTGTCGAGCGTTGCAACTCACCAGGCAGTAATTCTCTGCACTGGGGGAGACTTTTCCTCTAAATTCTCTCCGTTTTATGCCCAGATGGGGAGAGAGTTGAATAGACACTCTCTCCCCTTGCTGGGGGCCTTTGAAGCCAATTTCTCAGGACTGCATCTGTCCTCCGACGCTTGCAGTGAAACTCTAAACAGGTTGCTTTCAGTCTTCGTTTTTCTAATTTTTCATTTATCTTTTTTCACTTCCCCACTTTTTTCTTCTTGTCTTGAAGCGGACAGCTTTTGAATTTCATAGACAGCTACAGCGGAGATTATATGCAGAGCTTGGAGCAGAAATGTTTATTAGACAAATCTGCGCACACAAAGCCAGTATGGAGAAAAAAGAGGATGAGTTTTTCTCCCTCTCTGTCCACAGGCGACATGCTGATCCAAAAGAGTGTGTGTGTGCGTGTGCGTGCGTGTGCATGCGTGTGCGTGTGTGTGTGCAGATCTGTACACAGTTGTTTTTGCTTGCAAAAATCAGGTCTGAATGCTAATTGGTTGTATTCACCGCTGGAATCCTATTACCGTACAGATTTGTCCTCTCTCTAATTTGCTTTTCCCTTGTAGTATCTTCACAAGCATAATGAAACATATGTTATTAGTTACTTCAGTATGATGAATTCCAAAGGACTGTCCATATTGCTAATGGGGCGAATGCATATGTGAAGCATTTACTGTAATACATACCGTTGGAGAATACACACTCACCAAACACTTTATTAGAACACTATACTAATACTGGGTAGGGCCTCCCTTTACTAGAACACTATACTAATACTGGGTAGGGCCTCTCTTGATTAGGAACACTATACTAATACTGGGTAGGGCCTCCCTTTATTAGGAACACTATACTAATACTGGGTAGGGCCTCCCTTTGCTCTCAAACAGCCTCAATCCTTTGTGGCATTGATTCCACAAGATGTTGGAAACATTCCTTTGAGATTCTGGTCCATGATGACATGATTGCATCACGCAATTCCTGCAGATTTTTTAGGTGCACTTTCAAGCTGTGAATCTCCCGTTCTACCACATCCCAAAGGTGTTCTATTGGATTCAGATCCGGTGACTGGGAAGGCCACTGAAGAACACTGAACTCATTGTCATGTTCATGAAACCAGTTGGAGATGATTTTGTGACATGGTGCATTATCATGCTGGAAGTAGCCATTAGAAGATGGGTAAATTGTGGCCATGAAGGGATGCACATGGTCAGCAACAATACTCAAATAGGCTGTGGCATTCAAGCGATGATTGATTGGTATGCCAAGAAAACATTCCCCACACCATTACACCACCTCCACCATGAGAAGATGTACAGGTGTTCCTAATAAAGTGTTCAGTGAGTGTAGATGATCAACAAGATGGTTGTATAATTATACGTTATATAATGATTTCTAATGTCAGTCTTAATTTACTACTGTTACATAAGGATTTTATGTTTACACAACATTTACATTGTATCTGACATATTATCAAAAGCAACTTATAACTGCATTCAATAAAGGAAGCAAAAGTAATTTAATAATGACAACATCATCATTCTATTCCAAATAACATCACAGTGCTGGAATAATAAAATACTCTGAATAGATTATTTCAGTGAATAATTCTGTATGACATAATTTCATCAACATCATCGTCATTGTCATCATCGTCATCATCATCAGTGGGTACAGCCAAGCCGGCTCAAATATTTTTCTTATCACTTAAACCAACCACTGGCCACTCATCTCCGGCTTTTAAAAAGTATTTCTCACAGTAAGCTGACTGCTGACTGTTCAACTTTAAATTGTGGTGGGTGTATGAATGCTTATACTATCTCAACTTGCCTATCCCCTTTTCCGCTTGACTCCCTTTTGGTTGGTCTCCAATTGCTAAATAAATCTTAACAGTGACTGGGTCTCTCCCCGGGGTTTTCTGAGGCTTTTCTGAGGAAAAAATGCCTTTTTCAGAGGTCTATCTCTCTCTCTCTTTCCCTCCTCCCTGACGGAAAGACCTGTATGTCAGGGACAGGATAAAGGCTGGGGTTGTAAGGAAGCATGAAAAGCTGCAGCTTTTATTCCATTTCACAGTGCTTCGTGGCAAACACATTGCTGGTTCTTTAGACTTGCCTCATCGCTGTGGGCTCAGAGCAGCTTCTGTACCTGGATGGAGGCAGAGGTTTTACCATAATACCCAGTCATTCATATTTCACACCTCTCTTTTCAAGGCCAGGGTCTGAGAGGGAACCTATGGAATACTTGGGATACCGGTGCAGCTAAGCAAACAACGATAGAGGAGCGTGCTGTGTGTGTGTGTGTGTGTGTGTGTGTGTGTGTGTGTGTGTGTGTGTGTGTGTGTACTCTATTGTATGTGTCTATTACAGATATACAAATCAAATATGCTGTAAGTAAGTGTCAAGGTATTGGTTAGATATAGAATAGCTCCGTGCAGATTGTGTTTGGCCCTGGTGATGAATGGCCATGGGTGAGATAGCCAGAGGTTCTTATGATCTCTCAGCCCAGAGGCATGGTAGCCTGGGGGACCCGTCTGAATATAGAGACCAGCCTGGAGCATGGCATCTGCTGCCAGTATTCATGATGTGGGCTATGAGAAGGAGGAGAGATAATGCACTCTGCATGCTACAGACTTGTGCGTGTGTGCGTGTGTGTGTGTGTGTGTGTGTGTGTGTGTGTTCAGATGGTCATCAAGTGTGTTAAGGTTATGAGCTAGTAAGGTGGCCTATTTCCACACAGTAGAAAAGACATTGGGTATTCTCCATTGTTCCTTTTACGTTTCCATTCTGCATGGCCATTTCATGAGGTCTTGCCAATGCCAAACCCTGTTCCCAAAGCTATGTTTGCAAAAGGCTAAATGAAATCCCACAGCTGAGCTGAATATCTCTCCAGCACCAGAGCCTCCAGCAATTCCAAAACACACATTAGGATGACATAACTTTTTTGCATATTGGAGTTATGAAACCAATGTAAAGCGGAGTTGTGAACCCATCCCTCATTTATAATGTGCCAATTGGAATAAGTTAGTGAGATGAGAACATTAGTTCGCTGATTTGCATTGTTTCTCATTTCAGGGCCGTGAGTCGTATATCACAGCGATTGACCCGGGTGGGCGGGTGGAGGCTGCTTTCAGCGGCCTGCCTCTTCATGTTTCTTTTTCTCTAAATTCACTAATCAATTTTATGGCTTGTGAGAGATTGCCAGGAGGAAGCCTGCAGGTATTTTTTCAAACACAGCCCAAGTGGATTTCTGAGGGAATAGTTTGAAACCCCAGCAACATGTTTTTTGTGTTCAATCCTCCAATCTTCCATCTGATAGCTGTGGAGAACAATATGCTCGTGCACACACACACACACACACACACACACACACACACACACACACACACACACACACACACACACACACGACAGAGGAGAAAAGGAGAGAGTGACAGAGAGAATGTTAAAAATCTCAAATGAAAGGGTTATAGTGCAGGGATCAGAGGATGATCAATAAAGGACAGAGAGGCCCACAGGCCTAGTGAGTGTCTTAACTATCTCACACTGAGATAGCTGTTATGGACCTCTGTTCATTTACTCCGTGTCTGTGATTGATAGCCACATAAGCTTTGGTAATTACAGTAAGACGTTCCATTGACTTGCATTGTTTTCTTGTGTGTGCAGGTTTGAGTACTCTCTGAGTAGAGACTGGTGGTTTCGTGTGTATTGCACCATCTCACAGTGAAACACACTGTAATAATACATCACTTTCCGCCCCTCGATGTCTATTGCTGTATTTCTGCCTCTCTCTGAATTCATCTCCATATTGCTCCCTGTCTCACCAGAGTGAAACGTCAAATCCATCTGGGAAATCATACAAATTTTCACCACTTTCATCTGTCCTGCATCAAGCAAAATGGCATTAATAAAGTCTGTCTTTTGGTTGTTCGTCTACGGGAGCTTCATGGCAGGACTACTCATTACTCTAAGTGAGCTTCTATTTATTGTGATCACTGTTGATCAGTGTTTGTTGATTCATATGTATGAGAACATAGTTTGAATTAATTGAGAATTCATTCATGTTCAATCAGTCAAGATTATGATATTTTGTTGTGCAGTTCCATGTTCCATTGGAATAGTAAAACAGCTTTGATTAAACTCTTAGACTTTCTCTTGATGTATCATTCTCTTGAAACTTATTTCAATATTCAAATACTTTGAGCTATTTTGGCTGTTTATGCACATAAATAAAACACTTTGGGCATTTTTTAAGGATCCTCGCTCGTTTTGCACTCCGGCGCAGACAGCAAACAGTTACTGAGATGAAACACTGGAGTTGACTCATAGGAAGATGAGAGGAGCCGCCGTCCGCCCAGATCTTTGTTGTTTGGAGGTCAATGTCAAACTAAAAATACAAAAACATTTCCACTCTTTTAACATTTAAAGCCCAATGCCTCTGTTGTGTAAGCATTCTGTAATAATTCCACCCATTCTTTCAAAAAAAAATTTTAGGGATTCAAGACCTGCATATTTAAATCCATGACAAAGTGATTACTAAAGAGCATTATACAAACACACACACACACACACACACGCACGCATGCAGGAGAAGGAGGCTAAGGTTGTTTACCATTTTTACATTTATGGAATTTAGCAGATGCTTTTGTCCAAAGCGACTTACAACAAATACATTTGTTTAAGTAAGTGCATCATCTATCCAACAGTCATCATAAGACAAAGTAATCGATGCTCACACCAGGGGCCATTGGCAGTCGTACTGCCAGAAGCTTTTTATTAGATTTTTTATTTTTAATTATTAACAGGAGAGAACTTGAACAGGGGGGAAGTGGGGGTGAAGAGGTCTCAAGGGTTGGGGTTAGGGTTAGTACAGGGAGGGTAGTGGGGGTGAAGAGGTCTTTAGGAGGGACTGTTAAGATGTAGCCTGAAGAGATGGGTTTTCAATCTATGGCGGAAGATCGGTAGTGACTCTGCAGTCCTGACAGTGGTGGGAAGCTCATTCCACCCACGGGGCGCCAGGACAGTGAAAAGACGTGACTGAGTGGCGTGGCCGCTGCATCCACGTAGAGGCGGTGGTGCCAGGCAGGCAGCTGAGGTGGAAGGTGATCGTGCAGGGGTTTGGGGGCTGACCATTGCTTGCAAGGGAGGTTGCAAGGGAGGTTGTCACTGTGTATTGTCTTGTGGTTTGTGGGTTTATGGGTTTATGGGTTTATGGGTTTGTGGGTTTAACTACAATGCATTCACATTCCTGTTCTTCTCTTAATCTTCCATGTTTGCTAATGCGATCCACAGTTTTGTGTCACAATATATGTTCCTCACATTCTGGCAAAACAATGGAATGTATGGTATTGAATAAAGCATGTACGGCTAATAAAAGCTTTGTTCTCCCTGAAGGCCTCGGTAAGCTGGGATGTACAATGTGTTGCTTAGCAGGTTCAGTGAGAATGACACCCGCTCCTGACTCATTTTGGTTCCTGGAAGGAGAGCACTTACACAGATGGTACTGAAATCCCACCCACTGGCACAGTACTGTATAAATACCAGCGTCATAGAGGCACTCCCATACACATTGCAGTACAAACACACAGAGAGCATGCACACATGCATGCACGTGCACACACACATACACACACACACACACACACACACACACACACACACACACACATACAGACCACCCAAAATCTGCTTAGACACACGCCGTAAAGTAGACAGAAAAGGCAAGAGGATTCGCCGGCATGGTTTAGGTCTAGCGGGGCTGTTTCCAGGAGGTGTTTGGCCGGTGTTGAGACTCAGTCCTTTCACGTTGATGATAATGAGAAACTGACAATCCTGAAATCCTTTAATCGGCACAGTATAGGACTGTGTGTGAGTGTGATTATCTACAAGGGAATGCATGCTGTGAAATGTCCTGTAGGGGAGACCGGGGACAAATGTAACAGGGGTCAATTGTAACACCCTAAGTGATGACACTCATTCTGCACAAGCTCAGCTGTGTTCTCTCCCTGTCTTGAAATCCCGAATTGTTGGTTAAATAAATAATTAGCATCGGAGCAAGAGTGTGCGGTTGCCTTTTTCTCTTTGAAGTTTCACTCGCCAGCCTGCACCTCACCAAACTATGGTACACATGGTTTTCTTACTTTATGAATGTTCTCTCCCTGTCTAACAAAAATCAAACAAATCCCTCACCCTCTGCTGGATTCATCCACAAACATAGTTTAAACGGTATGAAAGTCACTTTTTTTGTCACTCCAGTATTTTTCTTCTGCTGTCTTAAGGTTTAATGTCTACAAATCGTAAATGGTATCATTATGATTACTGTTCTGTACAAATTGACATGATTGAGGTGTGTCATGGCTGCTAGGGGTTTGGGCAAATGTAACACAGTGTTACAATTGCCCCTAAGCCAAGCAGCCAAATCACAGCACTCTCTCTTTCTCAGGAGTAGACATTTAATTGAAAATCAATGTTTGCCCAACCCTCCTTCTGGAGAGCGATCGTCCTGCAGGTTTTCACTCCAATCCTAATCTAACACACCTGATTCTACTAATTAGCTACTCATCAAGACCTCATTTAGTTGAATCAGTTATGCTGGGGGGTTAAGGTTAGGATACTTAGAGCATGTTGCTGACCTTCATTATGGGTTAGCTCCCAAAGAGGTAATCTAATCATATTGATAGATACGTAGATTCATTGATTGATTAGTGCGGATGAACAATAAAGGTCTAATTAAAGAGATGCTATAGGATTGTTGTCGCTAATTCTTTACATAAAATGTTGTAAGTGTTATGTAATCTTATTAGCTTAAGTGTTGACTGTATGGTTCATGATAATGATTTAATCTCATTAGACCACACAACCCTCAATTTAATGACAAGTGTGGATGCAGGAGGAGGATGTTTTTGTCTAGTAAGATGTAATTTTGTGTTTTGTTGTTCAGAGAATTCATATATTATTTTTGATGAGGGTTCAAAACATTATTACCATTGAAGGTGTTAGTGGAGCATTAGTGTGTCGCTGAGAGTTTAGTGGGTTTATTTGGGGTTTATACATGGGCAAATGTTACATCAGACTTTTTGGATTAAAATCAATACTGTAATCCAAACCTCCTCTTTAGAGATCTATACATGGTATGAATGACTAGTAGACAGGTTTCTAATATAAAAAAATGGTTGGTCTAATAAAGTTACATTTGGAGAAAATGTTCAATTTGCCCCTGGTCTCCCCTACTGTATCTGCTGTCTGTTTGTTAAGGAATGTCACTTGTCATGAGTGGGTCGGTACTTAAGGATATGACTCTTCTGTGGATTCATGATCAATAAACCAGTTAATGATGTTCGTTCAAACTGAACAAGTTTCAGTAATGGTGTTGCTGCCTTTTGTAAACATGATAGAAATAACATGCATTCAAATAATCAATGCTGTTCTTTCCTTCAGCTGACTGGTGAAGCACTTAGAATGATGACGCTTCCATCTTTGCTTACACCTCAATAGGTCATTGATTTCAGGTAATGAGGTTTTCAAATCATTCTATATTTATGGCATTTAGCTGACGCCTTTATCCAAAGCGACTTAGAACAAATACATTCGTCTAAGTAAGTGAATCATCCATCCATCAGTCATCATAAGAAAAAGTAATCTATGCTAGGACCAGGAGCTATTGGCAGTCACAATGCTAGAAGGAATAATCACTTTTTTCATTCTTTCTTTCTTTATTAATTTATTTACAGTAGAGAACTTTGTACAAGGGGATGGGCAAATGAAGAGGTCTTCAGGAGGCACAGTTAAGATGTAGCATGAAGAGATGGGTCTTCAATCTACGGTGGAGGCGGGGAGCCCGGCCAAGAGTGCGTTGCAGTAGTCAAGGCGAGTTGTGCTGCTTCTCTGGTGAGGAATGGATGTATCCTTCTGGTGTTGTAGCGGAAGAATCTACAGGAGCGTGCTGTTGCTGTGATCTTCGCCGCACAGGATAAGTGGTTGTCAAGGATCACCCAAAGGTTCTCCACGTCATCTGGTAAGAGCGATCGGCCAGGTAGGATGCAAACCAGGAGAGTGCAGAGCCAGAGATGCCCACTTCTGAGAGGGTAGAGAGAAGGATCAGGTGGTTTACTGTGTCAAATGCAGCAGACAGGTCCAGAAGAATGAGAACAGAGGAGAGGGAGGAAGCTCGAGCAGAGTGGAGGGCCTCCGTGACAGCAAGGAGAGCAGTCTCAGTTGAGTGCCCAGCCTTAAAGCCAGATTGATGAGGGTCAAGGAGGTTGTTCTGAAGGAGTTGGTGACAGTTGGTTAGAGACAGCACATTCAAGGGTTTTAGATAAGAAGGAGAGAAGGGATACCGGCCTGTAGTTATGGACAGCAGACGGGTCAAGAGGTTTCTTGAGACGAGGCTGTGGATATGACCATTTTAGAATATCATTGGGGGAAAAAGCTGATAAACCAGAGACCGAGTGTAGCGCAGTGGGTTTGGGAGGAGAGGTAGCAGTGTTGGCGAGAGGTAGAGAGAAAGAGCTGCTAATGTCATCAACCTTCTTTTCAAAGTAAGTGACAGTCATCCGTAGACAGGGAGGAGGGGGAGAAGGTGGGTTGAGGAGTGAGGAAAATGTGGAGAACAGTTTCCTCGGGTCAGAGGCAGAGGATTGAATTTTGTGTAGAATGGTAGTAAGAAGCTTTCGCAGCTGATGCAGATGAGGTGTAGTTGAGGAGGAGAGAGAGAGAGAGATAAGGTTTTAGGTCATCAGGGAGGCCGGTTTTTCTCCATTTCCTCTCAGCTGCCCGGAGCCCTATTCTACAAGCTTGCAGGGTTTCAGACAACCAAGGAGTGCGTGGAGAGGATCATGCTGGCCTTGAGGTCAGTGGACAGAGAAAGTTGAAGGAGAAAGAAAGTGTAAGGATACAACATGATGATCAGAAACTGGAAGAGGGGTAACAGTAAGGTTGGAGGTATGGGAGGATCTGGTGAAGATAAGGTTGAGCTGATTGCCCGCCTTATGAGTTGGAGGAGAGTGGGTAAGGCTGAAGGAGGAGAGAAGGTCAAGTAATCCAGACGAGTGAAGCTTCTCTGACTGGATATTGATGTCACCCAGTAGTGAGAGCGGTGTACCGTCCTCAGGGAAGAAGCTGAGAAGGACATCCATCTCATCTAAGAAGTGGCCAAGCGGACCTGGTGGACGATAGATAACAACAATGAAGTTTGACAGGGGAGGTGACAGAAACAGCATGGAATTTGAAGGTGGATATGGACAGGTGTGACAGGGGAAGGACATTATGTCACCACTTAGGTGAGATGAGGAGTTCTGTGCCTCCCCCTCGACCAGAGAGTCAAGGGGAATGAGAAAAGAAGTAGGCATCAGAGGAAGGAAGGAAGTGGAGAAACATGAAGCAGACATAAGCTGAGATAGCCTCTGCTTTCCGGACTGCTGACTGACAGTCCTCCCGCTACAGTACGGTCGTGGTCAGTTGAGCATAGTGGGTAGATTAGATTGGAATGGTTTGTGAGGGGAGGTGTAGCGTCGATGTGTCCTCCTGAGGGATGAAATAACAGGAATGGGGAGAAAGCACATTGTGATATTTGCCGGTATAGAGATAGAGGGTTTGTGGTTTGTGGGCAATACAAGATGTAGGTAGCGCTCAATACACTGGCCTTCCTCGATGGACTCCACAGATTGACTCCTTCGTCCTCCTGTGTCAGGAGGCTGTCGCTGTATGACTGTCAAGATAGAAATGCAGATTCTGTAATTGCTGATGACTAGCAGGGTAGCAGCCCCTCCCACCTAACGATCAGTTAACGACCAGACAGGTTTCACCACTCAATTCCAAATGCATTAGTCCTGGTCCAAGGTGAGCAGGAGTTAAATACCTTGCAGAATATTTTCAGGTCCTCCCACTGGAGATTGACAGCAATTGGCTTTAAACAGATAGCTTTCAACAGAAACTAGGTCCCAGAGCTTATGGCAATATAGCCACAGCAAAATAAAGCAAAACTATCAGCAACACACTGACTTTAAACAAGATTAAATTAATTTACATAGACTGGAGAAGAAGCTTCACCACTCAATTCCAAATGTATTAGTTCTGGCTCCACACCAACCCTCACAGCATCGATCCAGCAAGAAAGAAGAACTTTAAGTTTTAAAATGAAACGTGTCATCTCCTTTTGTTTTATTTTACATTACATCTTCAAACATTTGTCTTATTTGCACTATTTACATTTTGTTTTGTCACAAGAAGGGCAAATCCAAAACCATAAAGAAAAATACTTTGTCGAATATCACAATACTTAGAGAACACGATCACCCTGGTATTGAAGAATGCATCCACCTAGAACCTCATAGACAGAGACCATCAGCCTATCACACAGAGTAATTACAGGATCGACATTCATGTACTGTGTTCACCAGGGGAGGCTGGTGGAGGCAGAAACCGGAGGACAGGCTCATTACAATGCATTGAACGGAATGAGGTATTCCTTATTCCATTCCATGCATTACAACGAGCCTGTCCTCCGATTTCTACCTCCACCAGCCTCCCCTGGTGTTCACACATTGAACAATACCAGGTTACGAAAGAGCCAGATAAAACACATCATTTGTATGGCACGCTACATAACAGAAAGCATCTATCATTATCAGCAATGGAACTTTCCTCGAAAGGTAAAACAAACATACATCATCTCTCAATATAGTTAGTTACAGTGTTGGTCATAACATGTGCAAGCACTGACATTTAATGGTGGTCTCAAAAGTTCTGACCAGTAAGACCGGTTGTCATGGGAACACACTGTAGGTGTGGTCAGAGTAAGGTCAGAGTTCATAAGGCCAAAGGATATCGTAACCAGGGCTTCAGTTCATCAGGTCCTGACTGAGGCAAAACAACAAAAAGCCCAAGAAAAGGCCTAAAAATCAATAAAGCCATAATGATTTGTTATCTAATCACCCACCTCCTTGTTTCATAGAGGTATCTCTATGAGTTTACTGATAAGAGAGGTCAGACAAGATGGGTGCCTTGAAATACTGCTGAAATTGATTGAGTTTGCCATTCGCCATTATAGCAAAGCACTCCCCTCAAGGGAGACAATCGACATTGTTCACTCTTCATTAGCATGCTTGAATTGTCCTCCCTGTTTATTCCAAATTGTTTCTTAGCGGAGGATGGGCAAATGGATTGTTTACTCATAAGACTCCACTGCAACCCACACATACTGGCAAACTTGCTTATTTGTTTGAGTTGATTCGGTTGTGCTATTTCAGTCTATATGCTCCAGAGAGTGCAGATTCTCTCTCAGAAAAAGCCATTATGGGAACCTAATTGTGCACCATAAATGTCAGGTATGACTAATGCATGACCTGTGCAGGGAAACTGTAAGTGTATAATGTTGGCTCTCAACGCTCTGCTGCACGCACCAGGGATGCATTTGCTGGAGTTTGTCTTTGCCACAACACAGGAGGGGCCTGGTGAGTTCACAGCCAATCGCAGACCCTGAAACAGAGCCAGAGTTTAGTCTGCTTGGATTCATCCACTCCTCTGATAACGGAAACATTTAGGAAAATCACTTAATCTAGGGACAAGACAGTCATGAACGGGGGCCATTTAGACAGTGTTGAGAAGTAGCGTTACTGCCAACACATGTTTGGAATGCAAGAGTGATAATGCACTCTGCATGCTACAGACTTGTGCGTGTGTGCGTGTGTGCGTGTGTGCGTGTGTGTGTGTGTGTGTGTGTGTGTGTGTGTGTGTGTGTGTGCGTGTGTGTGTGTGTGTGTGTGTGTGTGTGTGTGTGCGGTTGAAATCAGCCCTGGTGTGTATATATAATAATAATTATCTGGATTTGTAACATTTTGATTTGTGTCATGAACTGACAAAAAGGCCAATTTCAAAGATTTAAAAAGATAAGCCAATCAATGAAGCCATAGGCAGGTTCCACCACATAATCATGCATAGCAGTAAACTTTCAGCCTGCAATCATGCAATGCAATATTGTTCCCAACCTTCAATCTCCAACACCTCTTCATCTTCCCATCCCACAAGGATATGTAAGACCCACCTGATTCTGACATTATATCTCTGATTCATAGCTACATAGTAGTCATTGGTGCAAGCCCCACATGCTAACACATATACAGAGTAGACCACATTGGATATACAATCTTCACAGGCCTGAGAATTTGCTTCCATATACAGACATCTTTTTACTCTCTGTTTAATGTGATTCATGTTTAAGCCCTATCTAATCTGAAGGGAAAGATACTTCATTTAATACCAGACAGAACCAGACTTGTTGTTGTGAGATACTGGCCCACATCACAAGGAATATACAGTCTTTTTTGTTGTTGTTATTTTCTTTTCATTATTCTGACATTTTAGCTACTGAGCACCCATGCTTTGTTCCAGGGACCAGTTGAATGCTCCTTCAGGCAAGGGTAGTGGTAGTGAGGTTGCCTTTAAGAAAAAAAACACAAAAGACTTGGCTTGGGATGTGAGAAGGCAGACCCTGACGGACAAAAAACAGACATTGTAAGATTTCATGGCATTCTTCTTTGACTGCCTGACTGACTTTGACACTTCTTGAGGGGGGGAAACACAGAA
The DNA here is from genome assembly GCF_951799395.1 of Argentina silus. Classification (NCBI taxonomy): domain Eukaryota; kingdom Metazoa; phylum Chordata; class Actinopteri; order Argentiniformes; family Argentinidae; genus Argentina; species Argentina silus. Next base: position 12,952,232 of record NC_139671.1, read on the forward strand.
CAGTGGAAACACATCTTGTTATCTTACAGTATCTCTGCCCAGTGCTAGTTCCCTCTGCAGAGAACAGTAAGTGAGCTTTTCTTTCTTTAATTAACACCAATGGACTTGGTTCTGTTTGAAAATAAACACACAATAATTCTGTCTTTTGATTGTGTTTGATATCTGTCAATGTTTGCCGACATTCTCTTCCCGTCTCCTCTTTATTTATCATTGATAGAAGGGCTGCAGTGACCGGTTCTGAGCTTGTTGACGATAGTCCTGTGAGAGATGAAAGCTTGCCTTTGGCGTGGCAATATGAAATCTTTGAATTTCAGTCAGAGAGCAACGGGATATGATATACGACAATCTGTGTCGAGTCGCCTCTCTCTAAAAGGATATCAGTCCAGAGAGAGAGAGAGAGAGAGAGAGAGAGGGGTTGTCGGAGTGTTCACAGAGGACACTTTAGGGGTGTTTTTCAACACTGGCCACTGAAGAAAACATTTGATGGTAATTGAAGAGATAGATAGTAGTAGGACTCCGATTTCTTCACTTTCAAACTTAGTTCAGATGACATAGATAGAGACGGTGATAGTACTCAAGGGCAGTTTTCTTTTGTGTTCAGTTATAATCCTCTAAAGACCTCTTCTGTGATGGCGTCCCTTGAAGTTCCTAAAGTTCCAGTAATTGGCTGCCATGTTTTATTTCCAAGTCTTTTCCTCCCCTCCCCTGTTTTTCTACTGGTCTCAGATGTTGAAAAACACATCAGAGTTCAAAACCCAACTGGGGGGCTCAGCAAACTGGATGGAAACCAAAATCCAAATTGGAACGCTTTCTTCAGTCAGGTAGTGTCACTTTTCCACCCGAAAAATGTTTGTTTCCTCCCTCCCTCCCTCTCTCCCTCTCCCTCTCCCCCTCCTCGCGTCTAATCTTGTCTGACGGGAGGCCTGTAGGAAGGGGAAGAGCGGAGAGAAGAGAGAGAAGGTGGAGGAGGAATATGCCCCAGAAACATTCCCTAGCAGTGGCAGCAGCAACCTGGAGGAGGGGTGGGGGGGTGGGGGGGTGGGGGGGGGTGGGGGGGGGGGATTAGGTGTTCCTCCACTGCGGCTCCCTGGGAGGTGGGGGGCGGGGGGCAGAGCTGCTGCTATATGTGTCCCGGTTTGGAGAGGTAGGCGATCAGCGCCACTACCACACCAACATACACGCCCGTTCCAATGGTGATGGAGAGGGCAGCCAGGAACAGAGCCCGCCGGGACGCAATGTTGGCCAATGGGAAGTCCCCCTTCGTCACCGCCTTGCTGGTCTAGAGGTAGGGAAGGAGGGAAGAGGGGGGAGAGTGAGTAAGTGATATTTGGGATCAAAGGAGATGGAGCGACCCATTTATTTTTCTGAGCATGGATAATTGCGTGAGCTATTCAGTATTTCCCTGGTGATGTGCAAATATGGGATTGGAATGAGGGGGTGGGATCATCGACAGAGACACAATGGAGGCAAGAAAAGCTTATCATGGATTGTGGGATTGAAAAATGGCAGTGTAGGAACATCAGGTAATGGAAGATTGGTGCAGTGTCAAAGGCAGGCGGTCAATGTGATGACGAGTTCTGATGTGTTGTTCATTTTCAACAAACTTGCTTTGACATTAAAAGCGTGTTTTCGTGAAAGGAGAAATTAAAATCCTCTCAGAGTGATAAAGGACCTGATAAAATATAATGAACATACTTCATGAGCACTCATCTTTTACTTATTCTCAATGAAGTTGTTTGATGTTTGAAGAGATTGTGGGGATATTATGATTCATAAAAAGTATCTGATAATGGACATTGTTTGCTCTGTGTTTAATAAGATGAGAGTTCTATTTTGAACTCAAAGCTACAGCTGGAAGAATAACTATTAACACATCCAGTGTTGTTACCCTACAGTTTTGATGAAGACATCAACCAATTCCCTTTTTTTGAAGAGGAAAACTCAAAATGGATTATCTCTTGTTCCACATTGCTTGCGGTGGAGTTTTTCCACATCTGAATACAAGATGTTAGAGTGAAATGTGTTAGTACTGATAACAGTTTCTGCATGATTAAGGAGGGAAAAGATGAATTGTCAAACTAGAGAATAAATCACCTCACTTAAGTCAGTTACTAATCTCTCTTTCATGGAATTATCCTGAGGTAATATTGAGTCATTGTAAAGACTGGAGTACTCAGGCAAAGGACTCAAACCCACGACTCGGAGACAAGAATTTAAATCCAATAGAATAGTCTTTACTTTCAGAAAGGTTCGGTACACTGGTAGGCAGATAATCCAGGAAGGGGGTAGGCAAAGCAGGATTTGGTACACAGGCAGGCAGTTCAAAAAGGCAGGCAGATAATCCGAAAAGGGGTAGGCAAAAAGGCAAAGTCAAAAACAGTAAAAAAGAAAAAAAGAAAAAAAAACAACAGCAATACTTAGCACTTTGCTGGAACGGTTGGCACAAGGTACAAAGACAAACTGGCACAAAGACAGGGGAACACACAGACTAAATTAATCAGGGCGGGGTCAACAATCACACAGGCAGGAAACACACAAGGGCAGGTGGTGAAGTGAGAGACAAGGTGAGGAACACAAAACAAACAGGAAACTAAAAATGAATCACATGAAACAAAGACAAACATAAACTAAGAAACCAGACAAGATGTCACAGTCATATAAAGAGCAACAGCACAAGATCACTCACTCCTCAGTACTGTCACAGAACGGGAAGTATTTGGGTGAATGTCAATCCATTGATAAAGAAAACTCCTACCCTAAAACGTGAAGCCATATCTACCACATGTGGTTTTGTTTATGTCGGCTGTGTCAGTGTCAATCTTGTATGCATTGTTGACGCTGCGGGCTATGCTACACTCACAAAAGGCCCTTTTCCCTTCTCGTTTGTCATTCTCTGTGCCACCGGTCGTGACCAGCCTCTCACCCTGGCATCTCTCCTCTCTCATGTTTCTCAGAGGAGGACCTCGGAGGTCTGTCCCAGCCTGTGGATCACCCGCTTCAGACAGACA
>NC_139671.1:12960239-12992739 GCF_951799395.1 Argentina silus
CTTATTATTTTTCTCAAATGCCAGTGCAGAGGCATAAAGGTCATATCGTATCATCAGCGCGTTCACTGGCATTCCATCAACTGAGCCTTGAGCATGGTTTCAGGCCATATACTGTAGTCTTAGTCTATGCAGTCAAACCTCTCAGCTCTGCTCTGCTCTGCTCGTGAAAGAGCACAGAGATCATATCCGCACAGCAGTGGAGGCTGGTGGAGGCAGAAATCGTAGGACGGGCTCATTGTTATGCATGGAATGGAAGGACGAATGGTAGCAAACATGTGTACAGTAGGGTCTTTATCTTTCTATATGGCTAAAATCCCTATCCAACGTGATCTGTCAACAAAGCCCATCGACCCCAGGGTTACGCTATTTGCAATGGAAATAAATGAGTCTACAAATGTTCAATGGGTTTTATGTGTTATCCTTTCCAGAAACTCCGCTGGCCTATATGTTAAGTCCTCATTCATATGCTATGGCTGTGGCGATGACGCCGCTGGCTGGCTGCGGATGGCTCCTGTGCTGTCCCGTGGGATGTGTATCCTGTCAACACAGGGGAGCGTCCTGACAGCTAACGACAGACTAATGGATGGTTTCATCTGTCCACCATGACAGCACAAACAGGAAGGGGGCCTGTGTAATTTATGTTGCCAAATTGCCTCCACAGCGTGGGCGAGATGAGACACCCCCCCCCCCCTCCTCCTCCTCCTCCTCCTCCTATCCTCCTCATCTCACCCCATCCTGTGCTCTAGCTGCTCTCTCCTCGCTCCCTCCCTTCTCACCCCTTCCGACTCTCACTCCCTCCCTCTCTTGTCACACCGTGTCTCACTGTTCTCTCACTTGGCCGCTCTGTGTAACGCCTCTCCTTTTCCTCGTGATCGATGCAGAGGCAGGCTGCTGTTTAAGGAGATGGAGTGTGTATCACATATAGAGACACTGTATGATACGTACAGGAGGATCTGGCCATCTGTTGTAACATGTTCTCACGCATGGCCCAAACATCAGCTATTAATGACCTGCTATATAGGAAAAACCCAACCGCTTCATCAAGAGCTGTACGAGATGCGACGAGCACAATCAGTAATATGATGTTATTGTTCATTTGTTATGTTATTACAGTAAACACACATTTATCAGAATGGCTGTCAGAGATACTGTATATCAGTGTGTGTGTGTGTGTGTGTGTGTGTGTGTGTGTGTGTGTGTGTGTGTGTGTGTGTGTGTGTGTGTGTGCAAGCGTGTGCCTGCGTGCACACACATACAGTATTATGAATAGGCACATCCACACACACACACACACACACACACACACACACACACACACACACACACACACACACACACACACACACTGTGTAGTGGATGACCTTTCAAATGAGACCCCATAGCTCCCTGTTTCTGTAAACATGTGACAGGGCTAGCCAAATGGCATATATATATATATATATATATATATATATATGTAGCCATTAATGTGCTGTTGCAGACCTACATAGATCAAATGCTGCCTATGTGTCCACAGGGACTGCAGTTTACCACAGAATCACATTTTGTGGGATTTTCCGAAGGCATTGCAAACAATAACAAACACATAAAAATAGGACATCAACTACTGTCGGAATACTGTACAGCCCATCGAGCCTGTTACACTTCAAATAGCATGAACCTCGAAGGATCAAACTGACCATACAAAATAGCATCTTTTCACTATAGCACTCAGCCATAGACCAATAGGATAGAGCCGAGTGAGACAATAGGCGTAAGAGTGTGTCTCTGTCTGCAGTGCCTTGTGAAGAGCCCTCTGGGCTAATCAGACTTCTACGCAAGGGGGTCAGGTGACTGAAGCAAGCGAGTCATCACCAAGTCATCTGGCTCCTTCTGTCTAGGCGAGGCAGCCTGCCATGACGACAAGACAAGCGTGCCTCATGCATTCTAATCGAACAGAGACGTAAGCCTCGCCACTCACCCCAACTCTCCGACGATGATGAGCTCTGTAAGTTATGCCAGGGCAGGTGCTGATGCATGGCCCGAGGCGCCACGGGGTCCTCGGGGTTTCTAATTCATCAGGCAGTTTGATAGACGCCCGTGAGTGAGGCAGGCTGGTATGAAAACACAGGAGTTATTGAGCTGTTAATAAGGGCCGCCTGATTTACACAGCTGCTCTGCTCTGTTTGCCGCAATGCCTGGGTGAGGTGTGCCTGTTTCAAGGACCTCTGTGGGATGCTCCATCATAGGGTGTGTGATCACGGTGGCGTGGGGTGGTGGTGATATACACACCCTCGACAGTTTGCTATTGTCTCTCTATGTGGTTGTTCCTGCCGGCGTTTATGGTTATGTGGTTCATTTTGTATGATCAAGTCTCCTTGATAATGAAAGACATTTCTGACTCATGCAGCAGAGGCTTCGAAATGTTGTGTGGGCTCAACTTCATTTTATACAGCACCCCACGAAAGGATGTGCGCTTTAATCGCACGTGACGTCTAAATGATCCCCCATAACACCGTGTACTGTAGTAGAGACTGTAGATTCTGATGGAACTCTAAATGCCTTTTAGCTGGTTGGTGTTTTTCTGACTCACTGATTGGTACTGTGGGACAACATACACCATATCACACTAATGGTCACATCCTGTCATTGTAATGCACTGCAGAAGGATACGATTTACCTGGGTAAACTGTGCATTCCGCCCCCGCTCTTCCAGGCATCATTTCCCAAGTTAGGGGCTTTAGTGAAGCAATTCCAGCAAAGTATTGCGTATAAACAGCAATTTGTGTGTGTGTGTGTGTGTGTGTGTGTGTGTGTGTGTGTGTGCGTGTGTGTGTGTGTCACCTGGGATTTCAACACTATATAGAGTCCAAAGCCTCGCCTGCTGACATAAGTGTTCTCTCCGTCTTGCAGAGATTTCCGCTACTTTATGGAGAACCACTACCATCAAGAATTCAGCGGGTAATTGATTTGCCTGTGGCTTTTGCCGTTTAAAAAGGCATATGCCTCGTCACGGCGTCCATTTGTGATATTTAGAGCCAATGAGAAGGTGTCCAACGTGACCTAGGAGGCTAATAGAAAGGGACAGACGGGAGATGCCCCTGGGCGGGAGCCATGACATAAAAGTTTGCATTCCGTCTTTGACAGGAAGTGATTCAAATCGAAAAGGAAGTTGCAGCACCGAAAGGGCGAGACAATGTCAGACCTTGCTGGAGCTTGGAATGTGTCCCAAACGCCCATCCACTAACTCTGCATGTTAATTCTCCTCCTCTCCGGCACTTTCAGCTCAATAATGAAACAAGCCCCGAACACAATTAGCTATCGTCCTGAGAGATAAAATATACTGTTACATGTTGAACATGGCTCAGGTTGAGAGGATGTAATCTTACCAAGAGGGGCTGATACTCAGCAAAGCCTTGTCTACACCACTGCGCTTTTTATTTATTTTCTAGCTGTATACAGCGAGCTGTCGTTCAGGCGTGGATTAACAAAGCTCCAGAGTCTGGCAGCGAGCCGATAGCGTGTTCCTGTTTTTGTGTTTCTCTTTCAGGAGCTCCATTAAAAAATCTGGTGGAAGTAGTTCGCCTGCTACAGACTTAACTCTGACAACTTATTTTCGTTTCATCTGAGGAGCTGCATCCGGCAAAGTGGTGCTCTGCAGGTGCATCAAAGACTCTCGCCTGTCGGCGATTACAGATTGGGCATCTTCTGCTGAAAGACACCGCACTCTGCACCCCCCAGTAAGGAAGTGCTCTGTGCTGTGCTGCCTATGTTTTGCTTGTGTAGAAGTACTGCAGGAAAGTGCAAGAGTTCTGTGAGAGCATGGAAGAGTTTGTGTGTGTCCGTATGGAGAATGCATGTGAGGTAAGGTTTACTTGTGTGCGATGTGAAATGTGTGTGTGTGTGTGTGTGTGTGTGTGTGTGTGTGTGTGTGTGTGTGTGTGTGAGTGAGTGTGTATACTGCAGAAAGGATAGAAGGGAGTGCATTTTTACCAATAAAGACAGGAGAGACAGGCTTTGAAATGCAACAGGTTGGTCAGTTGGGGTTGGGTGCCAAATCAGAATGATCCGAGAGATTAGCACTGGCACAGAATGATCGGTTTGTCATTTACTGCTAAATGAGAAATGGTTGATTTCCCTGAAAAATGTCACTGGAATGTAACGCTGGCTTCTATTGGAAGCAGGGCCACTCAGAAGAAGGGGAATGAAATATGCGTTGTGCACTGAAGCAGGGTATGACCACATTTCAAATTCAATGAAGATGTAAGGCCTCTTGTCTCCTTAGATTTAGTGACAATGGATAAACTTTCTATCCTTTTTAAACTGGTTTTGATCAACATTGCAACAGAAGAGGCGGTGGGCAGGCACAGATTTAGAATTGATTTCTGTATTGATTTCAGACTCGCTTTGGTGAATTCTATATTTTTGTAAGTCTACGGGTTAGAAATGCCAAAGAGGTTGGAGTAAGGCCATTGTTTCGAAAATATAATTTCACTCCAGCAGCACTAACGCATGTCGAAATTCTTATATAAAACTGAAATCTGCTGATGAATGCTAATTTAATGCATTGGAGATGGTGCCGCAGATGGCGGACAAATACCATTTTCCCTTCCTATCCTCACATTGAGAGAGATTTTCATACAAGGAAAAATAGATCTGAGATTACAAATGGTTCAAATGTTTCATCTACAAGATCAAAGACATCCAGCAATTGAGCTCTGCCAGTCTGCCCACTGTACATGTGCCCATATAATGAGAACTAGTAGAGTGGATTCTAGCATCTATTCCACTTATTCTAATTCTATGTGTGTGAGACCAACTCTATGATGGCGGATGTCCATAGCATATATCCCTTTTTCCTTCTGGACACTGCCTCATTGCTAGAATGACACACATAAAACAGAAGCTACACAGATGATACTAATCCTAATCTCTCTCACCATAATCAACCGTCAGCATAATCATCATCATTTTGCAGCACCCCAAAGTGGAGACACTCATGTCCTTCAACCTAATGTAGACACTCATCACGTTACAATGACGGCCATTGTATAGTGATGAGGTACCCTCCAACTGTGCAATTTAGATTAGGCTCGCCTGAATAGAAAGAAATCATAATATTTAGAACACCCCCCCACACACACTCTTACTCTCACTCTAACTCTCACTCTAACTCTCACTCTCTCTCTCTCTCTCTCTCTCTCTCTCACTCTCACTCTCTCTCTCTCTCTCTCTCTCTCTCTCTCTCTCTGTTACCTCTCTGAGATGCACAAACAGACAGCCTTGACACTCCTGTGTAGCTACCCTCTGAACATTAGACACAAGCTGAGATGAAAGCAAAAGGTAAGGTACATAACGGAGAGCATCATGTTCAATAGGGATCTCAGAAGGTCTTTCATACAGTGAAACGCGTATGAGTATCTGATTGGCTAGTAATCTTCGAAACTATCCCACCTACAGCAAATATCAAAAAACACTTTGTTTGCGGACACACAAACAGCCATTCAAAGAGTGATACTATTTTGTGTAGCACAGGCTCATTAAATTTTGACCAGGTAAAGCTTTAGGGCCTGCACTGTATCATGCATTTTTCAGCAGATGCGTGCCAAGTATGAGGTGCGCACACACACCAGGTAGTGGTAGAGAACCACCTCCCACATGTGGAGTATAGATATTATGTCATTGGATATACTGCTGGGGTGTGACTGTAGACCTGCTGTAATAAGGCCCATGCATCGCTGCCTCTCTTCAACTGTGTTTTGGTTCCCTCCCTATAACCTCGCTCACTCCCCTTCAGGGACAGAAAAGGTGGGAAAGATTTGTAGGTACAAGCCAGTATGTTTAATCTCCATCGAGCCATTTGAATGGCTGGGTGAGTTTCTCCAGTATTGTTTACAAGTAAAGGTATTCAATGTTTTTAAATCCATGGTGAACTGAATTAAAGTATCTGGACCCCGAGAGCAAGTTACAGATATTGGGAAACACTCCACATCCCAACTGTAAGCCAAGAAACAGAGATCTCTTTCAGGCACACACTAGCAGACCTAAATAAAGCAGGATACAGCACAGAGGTCCTTGGCGCTCTCCGTGGAAAAAAAATGTAATCTTCCTAGTGAAGAAACATGTTTTTTTCAAGCCACACTTTTCTCTTATTCATGCTTTGGGTTGCAGCCCCCTTTCCGAGGTACCTTTCTGGGCCAAGGCACATTGCAAGCAGCATTCCAACAGTTTCGCGTTTATCACAGCCATTCAGGTTAATCAAGTGGACTCAAGGGTGCAGAGCAGCCAGTCCATTAAGCCTGCTGCATCGCGGGTCACTGGTCCAGTTCCCTACCCACTTGTCCGCACTACTGCCCAACCTTTTCCCAGGAGTCTCCAGCATCGACCTGGTACTCCCTAGATGGCCATGATAAAGACAACAAAAAGGACATTTTCATAATAAAGAGTAAGGGGTTACGATTGGTTACTCACATTCTGTCAATTCAAGTATGGCCGAACAGTGATGACCTCCCAGTCGCCCCATGACACAAGCCATCCCCTTTCCCTAGTCTTACCTCATACTCCACATACTCCTCCTCCTCCACCTCGTAAGACACCGTCTGGATCTTCACGTTGTCTCCGTCCTCCAGCAGTTTGGCCTGAGGGTCCTCCGTGCTGGGCGTGTCCATGGACACACTGACACAGTCCTTCTCCTTCTTCTCTGTGAAGGTGGTCTCGCAGCACTCACTTTTGTAATCCTTGGACTTGACGCCTCCCCCGTCCTCCTTGTACAAGATGAAGTTGGGTCTGTAGAAGGCCTCCACCGCCAGGTGCAGGGAGGTGGCGTCCAGCAGCTGCTGAGCTTTCGTCTTACCGTTGGTGTTGTTACCTCCTCCCCCCACCATGTTGCCGTTGTTATTACCCCCTCCTCCTCCTCCACCTCCTACTCCTCCTCCTCCTCCTCCGCCTGTGACAAAGTAGTTGATGATGTTCTCCTGGTACTGGTTGTTAGGGAAGTCGCCTCCGTAACCGTTAACGACATGTTTGCTGTTCTTGTCCAGCAGAGGGTTCTGGAGCTCACTGAGGCTCTCCATGGCGACGATTCAGGTGGTTAACGGGAGGGGCTTATGATGACCTCACGCAGAGAGGGATGGAGAGGGGGAAGGAGGGAGGAGGGAGGAGGCTGTGGGTGGGTGTACTGATGGGACAGGAACTACTGGTGCTCACCACACTGCAAGCTGCAGAGAGAGAGAGAGAGAGAGAGAGAGAGAGAGAGAGAGAGAAAGGGAGATAGGGATCGAGAGGGTTTTCAGTTTCACATTTCACAACATGATTACATGTGATTGTTAGCCATCTATCTTACACCCACAGTAGCAGTTAGCACAATACTTTTGCATACTCCATCTTCTCTAATCAAACTTGAGCTGCAACTCCCACAGCTACAACCCCAACAGCTCCACATGTCAAGCCATTGCTCTGCACACATTTCAATTACTGTAGCTTCGACCTGCTGCCATGCGACATCATCTGATATAATTATAATACAGAGAACTGTATGTAATTAGAATCTGACCACATTTGATGGTCGGATCCTAATTACATACAGTCCAGGGCTGTAGGCAGACTATTCAAAGTGTGTTGTTAGTGTTTAGTTTAGCACGTCCCCAGGACATCACAGTGCCTCTGAATGTGGCCCTCTGAACATGGAGCAGACCCACGGTCAACACACACACGCACACACACACACACACGCACACACAGCCAAGCCTTCAAAAGCCTGCTTATCACTGTGCTCCCTGATGCTTGATTGACATGCCTGCTGCTTATGCCTACACTAGCTGACATTACTAGCTGACATTACACACTATCAGATTTGATCATCAGGATTATGATTAAAATAAACATGTTTCATCCAAGCACCTAGAGGATGTTCAATCCAGATTGGGTCTCTGCATTGGATACGAGGAAAGGAGCCATCCATGCAAAAGTCTAATATGCATACGTCCATGCATGTTCCAGCGGACACCGGCTAACCTTTATTTTGATTAATCTGTGATTAGAATAGAAATGCAATCAGATATAAAAGCAGATTATTCCTGGGGGTCCTGGCCTAATTGTAGCTGGTTCACTGTACAAATCACAAATCAGGGTCATGCTGATGATGATGGCAACATCATCATTCATAATGCATAATACTGTTGGCAGTGTGGATATAGAGAGAAGATTTGTATGATAGATGATTCATTCGAAACCACTAATCACTTAGTACTGAGATTTGGCGCACTATAAAATCGGTATGACCTTGAAATATCAGCATTGCTACCAAAGTAATTGTGTGCCATTATAGTGAATCCAGAGATATAACACAGCTGATATTTTATCATCCTGCAGTAGTACCGCACAATGTTATTGCACAATGATTTAAGTAATTGGCCATTTAGGTCAGAGTATGTGTATTTTGGGCGATACATTCTATTTTCTTAGCTCCTCCTATAACGATTTCGCTGTGACGTATGACAAGTGTGACGTGGCTAGTGTGTTTGTAAAGTTAGTACCCAGATTCAAATATAACCCTCCGAAACCCTTTCATCAGCTTTTTTGCGAGTGAGTCATTTTATTGAGAATTGCTCCTAGCTATATATGGAGTTACTTTCCCTAATAGCTCCGTGAATGACTAACGTCATCACTCGACGTCATCACTCGTGCCTCCATTCTTTTTGTATTTTATTCAAAAAAAGCAGGGAAGGAAAACTGTCTGCCGTGGGCCTTTAAATAGAGCAACCAGAGAAATAGAACACTCTTTCATCAGTGTGCACTGTATTACAGATGCGTGTGTTTCATTACTATGAGCAGTATTAAATTGTCAACATACTAAATGCCGATGTTCAGTTGTATATAACTAGGATAGTAGGATATGGGACACGTGTACTGGCCTCCTACAGAACTAGATGTGTCCCAGTAAAATGATCATCTAAGGAGGAGATTGATTAGGCATCCAGTGGCCTCTTCCCCTTGGGTTTCATCCTTCCTTGATTCACAGCCCAGCGAGACTATCAGGGGACCTCTTCTCTCTCTCGCTCCCTCAATCTCCTGCTCTCTTGCTTCCTCTCTACCTCCCTCCCTCCTATTATTTCTCTCTCTTTTTCATACCGACCCTCTCTCGCTCCCTCTCTCTCTCCCCCTCTCTCTCGCTCCCTCTCTCTCGCTCCCTCTCTCTCGCTCCCTCTCTCTCTCCCCCTCTCTCTCGCTCCCTCTCTCTCTCTCCCCCTCTCTCTGCCGTAGGTGACTCCCCTGCCTTCCTTCAGCAACCCCAGACGATCCATCATTCTCTCCTGCTGGTTTTACATGCCGTGCGCCGGTGCTCGCTTGCTCCTGATTCCTGATTTTCCCCCCATGAATAAAATACAAGGCGTGTGCTCAGGGGTTCAGTGGGGCATGGTGAACACTGCGGTGAACACCGTGCTCTCAGGGTCCCTGCTGGACCTGCTTTGTCTCACCATGCTGACATTGCTGTTCCGCCTCGTTCCTCCTTCAGTTCCCAGCCACGAGGCACCAGGCTCACGCAGGGCCAAAGTTGTTGAACTAAAGTACAGGACAGTGTAAGTAAATGGAGGAACAGCACTTGAATATTCTCCATTCTCAGAGTGTCTGTTAGTCACTGTTGCAAAGAGAGAAAGTTCGGAAAATTGTTTTGTATTGTACCGTGGAAAAGAGTGAGTATCTGAGGAGATGGGTTAGGGTTAGGGTTAGCACTGGTGTCCACTGGGTGAAGCCAAATGGGAATTATGGGTTTCCGATAATAATGTAGACAGTGGTGAGAAGAATGGCTCCTTGTCTTGTCAGGCCCTTCCCCTGGCTGTTACATTTATTGTAGGATACAGGAGTAGAATGTGTTCCATTATGGTTGTGATTAGGTTGTTATTAATTTGGGTTAAAAGCTTAGTGGTAAAGAAAAGCTGTGTGTTTTATTTTCGATAGGTTCAAGCAGCTAAGTAAAGTTCTACTTCATTCCCTCAACTCACGGAAAGAAGTCAGTGATTTCCGATTACTTATCCAAAGTGTTTCCTCTGAATACGGAATATAAATTCGAACTTCTACCTTATCATTTCCCCTCAGGGTGGCGCGGTCTTGAGTCCAGCCTCGTCCCAGACTGCACATCAATGAATGATAATGACGAAACCATTCTTCAATTGCAATCTGGTCTAAATGGCCAGCTGGCACAGTAACTTGTGGCGTTGTGCAGAAGTTAGTAGACCAGAACTTCATATTCAAGCGTCTCTAAAAGACCATTCATACACACTGCTATTTCTGTCCCTGTGACTCGGCTCCCGTTACAGAGCTGCCAGTCGACAGCAGCTTTCTCCTCCTGCCATTACTCACAGTGATGCACAGTGTAAATCTTTTGGGCAGGCTGCTTTTTAAAAGTCGCCTGCCTTATCATAGAGACAGGGCCTTATCAGGAAATGAGGGTTTAAGTGTGAATGGGCTGAGTTTGTGCTGGCTGGTGGGTGACGCAAGACACCATAGATTCACCATGTGCATGCATCACTGCAATGATAAACTAGAGAGGGAATGGAAAAAAAATGTGTGTGTGTGTGTCTGTTTGTTTGTGTGTGTGTGTGTGTGTGTGTGTGTGTGTGTGTGTGTGTGTGTGTGTGTGTGTGTGTGTTTGTGTGCGTGTGCGTGTGTGTGTGTGTGTGGTGTGCGTCTGTATATGCGTCTGACTGTTCATGTTTAGAAAGCAAGGAAGGAAGATATTTGTATGTGTGTAGGCCTGAGAGAGAGAGAGAGAGAGAGAGAGAAAGAGAGAGAGAGAGAGAGAGAGAGAGAGAGAGAGAGGAGGCGAGAGATAGCGAAAGAGACGGAGGGATTAAATGAGAAGACGGAAAAAACTGTGAGAAGAGATGGAGACAGGCAGACAGATACTGCACAAACCTGCATAGTGTGCTGCTGGGTGAGATAGCCTGGAGGTGACTGAGGGGATGAATAGATGAGTGGGCCGTACCGGGTAGCCATGCAGGTGTACGAGGGGGGTACAAGTGGGACCACGCACTCCTGACGCGCCAGTCACGCTGATATGTCTGCGTGCTATTACCCCATTAGACTCCAATCGGCATACACTATTTCCCTGTGTCAGCCCGCTGCCAATCAACCAGCCGACCTTTAACCCTTCAGCCGAGAACAGGCATTATCAGCCGAGCCCCAGGGGCCAGCGGCTCGAGATGGAGCAGAATACCAATGTGTCTTATCTGTCAGCGTTGTTTACCAGCTCGTTCTATCCTGCAGGGTTCGTACCATTCCTTTGGTTATCACTGAGAGACATTCCACTGCGAGGAGTATGTAGAAAACTCTGTGCAACAAATGGTGCGCTGGTGTACAATGTCATGCATAAAGCAGTGTTAATAATATTTATATTTAATTTTAAACATAATCTACACTGCTCATCAAGGTGGTACCATGTGGTAATATATAGCAGTGAGATGCTGTAGCATGTATTAGATTAATTGTTTTCTCATAAAGGTGATATTGAGGAATCTGAATCTAATTAATCATGAAACAGGTTCTCCACAATACCCACTACTGGTCTTAGTTAAACATTAGAGACCACTTAGGGGTTCAGTCTTCAAACAGAGGCCAGTGTGAGTAATGGGCTTAGTAACATGTTGATTGATCATTTTAGAAACTATTATCATCAAAGGAAACTGTATGAAATGTCATCATCCACTTGAACTTAATCTGCCTCTAATTCTCTTATCAAAAACCATCACTGAAAGCCCCCCTCCCTCCTGTCTCATCTCTCTAGAACTGATAAAACATTAAAGGGACACTTCAAGTTTCTCCAGCACCGTACCAGTGTCTACATACGGGATGTGAAAACGCCAATTCTATGTTCTGTAGTCAAAAGGACAACACAAAAGGTCCTAAGGAAATTACTCCCTATGATGTCATTGGGGGTAAAACGTTTTTTGAATTCATTGATTTTCCAAAGACACTGTAGATTTGGGTCGGGCCAGTCACTTGTGCACACACACAGCATCCACACATAGCTCTGTCTATGAAGGTCTCACAGTCATAGACAGAGCTATGGATGCAAGGACTGACCATCCGTGAGATCAAAATGATAGTTTTAACCATGTTTTGAAGCTATGCAGTGTTTGTTTACAATTACATTGTTTACAACCAGTGGAGTAAAACAAACTTCTAGTTTTGGTTTGATGGGGTGAAACAGATAAACTAAGCCCATGAGACAATTATAAGTTATACTGTGTTCTTCAATTTATACTGTGTTCTTCAACAATCAATGGATATATATTATTAATTATTTTCAATAGTATGCACATCAAAACATCCTTTCAAGCGTAACTCGCAACTAAACTTAGTTTGAAGTTTCTCTGAGGAGATGTTTGCATGCTATTTAAACGATGCTAACTTGAGGGTGTTGGTGAGGGCCCTGCTAACTGTTAACTTGTGCTGTGGGTAGGAACGTAGAAAACACTGTAGAGGAGAGGGTTTCACCACTGGCCTGTGAGGACAACTCAGGGTACCATGATAATTTACCTTAACATGAAAAATAAAGGCTTAACATCCCTTTAAGATAAAACCCTAGGATGCTAGTGCAAGAGCATGACTTCACAACACCCCCACTTCACAGGAAATACTCCTGTTACATTAATATAATAACAAAGTTGAAAAATAACAATATGAAAAATACAGGCATGAAACCTTGACAAAATATATATAATATATGTATGTTAAAACTATATGAAACGTACTGTATATGACATTACATATGAAACATACACAATGGGGCTCATTTGAATATTTCCCCGCACTCTCTGCTTTTATCATGTCTAATGGATGTAGTTAAAAACTTTAATTAAGGCATAATTAAGACAAATGATGAACAGGTGTCATAGTAAAATATTAAGTTATATGGTATGGCAAGGGCTGGGCTAATTTGAATACTTCCCAGTGACCTTTGTTCTTAATTTTTTGTATCATTGCTGTGGCAATTTATCTTGTCTCCCGGGATTTCAAAACTAGTTAATGAAAAATGGTCTGTGTCACCTGCATATCTGGTGTGGTGGTTTGCTGAAATGGCAAAGTCAGAAATGCAGCACCTTCCTAAAGTTCAGAGTGTAAACTTTCTGTCATAATACTTTAGACAAATGTTGGAAACATGTATGGTGGGGAAACTGCAAATCTATACATTAATATATTGCTTGTATGACATGTTGAAGTGATTGTCATCAATGCTTATATGATTACTTAACAATACTGTAACATCGAATACTATAAAATCCATTTGGTAAGTGTGCGTTTTGAGAAGTAGGTCCCTTTGTCAAAACATATATTTCTTCTTGTAATATCTATAGAAAAACATACTATAAACAGCACTACCATGCTATGTAGTAGTTGTCTTTGTCGAAATATACACTTTTTAGAGATGATTCATAAGTCAACCTATATGTCTTAGATTATTACATTATTATAATCTGAAAAAGGCCACATTCAGGTGTTAGAATGTATGAAGTCATATAAGAAGCACATATACAAATTGAGTATTCATATATAAAGTCGAACACGTACACATTTACAATGTTAGCCATAAGAATCTCATCGAGTTTGTATTTAAAAAATTCCATTTGGGTACACATTTACAATGTTATATAAGAATCGTATAATCGTAGTTTTTTATAAATCGTTTCCATAAGGTGGCCCCTTGCTGATGTCATGAAGCTGGGCCTCAATTATGTTTGGCTTACTGTCAGCCCTCTGCATCCTTGCTCAACTCTAAACCTGAGGAAGGTGAAAGGCGAAAGGCGAAAAGCGTCCGTTTGACTGCTGCTACCGTTTTGAATTAAAACGGTGATTCCATTGAGTTCAGGCTTTTCCCTTGCTTCTACTCTAAACCTGCGTGTTGGATCTTAAATTGGACGGTAGTCTTGTAAGAGTTGTACCATTTCACAATGCTCTAAATGTTAGGATTCAGATCAACTGACTAAACCTCTTCCTATTTTTCAAAGGTGAAGTAATTCCATGTTCCTCCTTTTCAGTAAGACTCCTTTTTGATAAGGAATTCCACTGCGATCGGATTTAATTTTGAGAAAGAAATCTCCTCTATGCCCAGATCTGGTATGAAGGGGCATTGGCGTAGGCCTATTCTCATTCATTACGCACAGCAGTGAGTGATGGCGCTGAAACAACCTGACTTGAATAGTCCTCTCCTGACTTCCCTGGAGCGACAGGGGCAGATCTGAGAGAGGGGACAGAATAGTGCTCCAGCAAAACTGTATTCCCTTTGATTCAGACTATGCCCCTTCTGTGAATGATTTGCTCTCTCTGTTCGACTATCACTTGAGAGGAATAGAGAGGGACCAAATACAATCTGACTGATCCTTTCCCTGACACAAACAGTGTACATTATTCAATCACCAATGTGGAGCTGTCTGAATATTATATATGGACGTATGTTGCCGTTTTATTATGTCAATAATTATTTTAATGTGTGTGTTTTGCTATCATAGGCACAATGATTAACCTTAAATCATGGAGAGAATTGTTGTTGAAATGCGCCTCTCTGTCATGCTGTACCATACCTGACACCCTCTCGTCGCCAGAATCTACCCAACTAGCCTCAGCTAACCCCAACGATCATATAACTACAAAAAGTGCTTCACGAACTTAAAAAAATATGCAATCAAACAACACTGATAACGAAATATACTTCAATGATCTGAAGACAAGATAACGACCAGGACTGTGGTGTACAATCGCATAATACTTGGCAGCAGGTGGAAAATCGGGAGGAGACGGGGTGCGCGTCTGAGCAGTACCGCACCGCTAATAATAGGGCGATACATATGCGCAATACGCGCGCTCTCCAGTTGGTCCACTGTAAAATCACACCATAAAAATGGTCTCACATTTGTGAGCATATTTCGATTTTGTTTTCAAATGTGTATTCTAGCAGTTGTCAAATGCACCTATCAATCAGCAAACACTCCGTTCACTCAGCTCCATATAAACACAAAACACACTGCGATGTTGAAAGAAGCGTAAAGCGCGTCTATCTTGGTCAGTGGAAAAAAAGCCCATCATAAATACTGTGAATATAGCTGTGATAAATGTCTTACCTGCGAATTCCTGTCAATCCAAACGTTGTTTGGCACATACAACCACTTGCTTGTGTTTCTCTAGCCATGTCTGGTAATAGAGCCTAGATGATTGTCCTTCCCTTTGAAAATTATTCAACTGATTTGATCGAGTCTGTTCTTTCGGCTGTATTATCTCATTGTGTTGTCTCCAATAAGGTATTCGTAAAGGTCTCCGCGTGTGCCATACGCCGTCAATAGATCACTCAACTCAGAAATGATCTGCTTTCTCTGCTTCAAAATTAGTAAAAAACAAAAACAAATATTATGATAGGTTATACAGTAGGACGTTATCGGCTGTCGCTCCTTTTGAGGCTCAGGGAAGCGATTTCTGACGGATCACATTCAATACAACAGCGCATTGATTATTTTCTAGAGGAGAGAAGGTAGATGCCTCGGAACCCACTGGTCTCGGAAGAAAATGCTTTTCCAAGTCCTCTTCCCTGCTTTTTAATACAGGGCACGGTGTCTACTTAAATCAAGTAGCATAGTTTGAATGTTTTCAAAGAAACAAAGAATTTTCAGAAGATACTCTTGAGGTGAAATGATGGCCTAAGTGGTCCTCTCTTTCATCCTTGGACAGTCCAAAATGCGAACCCTGTAAGCTATTCCATCAGGTATCTTCCCTCTACGACAGACTTGTCATTATTTCGGTAAGTGCAATGAAAGTTATACAACCGCCGTTCCGAATCCCCACAGCCTAGATAGACTGAACAGTTGGTATGTTCGCGCAGCCTCTCCACATGTTCCGTGCACGAGTCCTCACCACCAGGTACTGTAGCCTCCTACAGTATCTGTCTCAAATGCAACCCGACCATAAATGAGAAGTTGTCTCTAAAAGGGCGGTTTAGGGAATGTCGTAATCTGTGTAGCGCGCTCAGGTTTGTTGATAAACTCAAATGATGTCAGTCGCGCTACTGCAGCTGAGAAAGAAAAAAAAGAAAGAGTCATTTGAAATGGTGCGCCTTGCGTGCCACGGACGCGGACGGTTGTAACTGTCAGGTGAATTGGACTTCATAATTATTGTCCTATTTAGAAACACATGTTAATTACCGAATTACCTACATCAGAGACACAAAGAAACGCATGAAGCATACAGGCCTATCAACAATGACACATTTGTATCAACAATTATAGTTGAACTTTCCAGCGGTAGCCTAGCCTAGTTTAAACAAAATTTAGGCCGCTTGACTTGGACCATTTAGATTTTTCTTGGACCATTTAGATTTAGAATATGTTCAGCATGGAACACAGATAGGATACGTATGCTACATCACAGCAGTGTGATAGCGTGTTGCACTCATATCCTCTGCAAAAGGTTAGTGTTGAAAATGACTTTACTTTAAACAGGAATTTCTCTCTCTCTGTCTCAGGTGCACACATACACACACACACACACACACACACACACACACAAACACACACGCACACATTTGAAGACCTCCCACTCACTTTAATGTCGTTGTAATTACAACAATGGCAAGCAAGTGGTTCAGAGATACAACAGATTGCCTTTAAGTCACAATTGTTGTAGATATTGCATTTTCTTCACATTTGTTCTCAATTCCATTCCATTCTAGCTGTGTGATCTTTGATGCTATGTGATCTTTAAAGCTACATAGTTTCATTTCAAACTAAATGCAGTACTGTGCAGGGCTATGCGATAGGATTGACTACTCTCTTATGTTGAGAAGAAGGGAATTACACACATAATGATAGAATTCGATTTATTGTATGTGACATTTCATCATCATTGCACAGAAATGGAAACTGTGGGTCACAGAATTCAGCATTTTATTATGCGTGTCCTGGAGTGCTCTACTCTGTAATATTACCTGTCATAGATAATCCATTCTGGTATGAAGCAGTATTATTAGGATATCTGATTCCCATTCTGCCTGTGAGTATAAACCTCGTATCGTTCATTTTTACTGTTTCATATCTTATTTAGAAAGCTAATACGACTGTAATCATCATGGCAAAACCCATTACGGTTTTAATGGCTTTTTCAGAGGATGAATGTTAGTAATGTTGATATCGTGTTGTGACAGCATTAGTGTCAAAATGAGCTTCTAATAACTGTTGATGACATAGAAACTATCTTAGGCTACTGTACATACCATCTTAGTATCCTGGCAGGCTTTATGGATCTCTGGAGATATAGTCTGTCCTGTGTTGCTTGCTTAATCGAATGGACTTCAAAGAGAACCAGGTGCAGCCAAGTTTAGAATCTCATCATTAATTGGGATCTAAATCTTATTTATTCGACATTGTTGGAATAGAACAAGCCATGGCGTTGTCAGTGTGACGATCAATGGGAAGCACCGTCTGATGCTCGTACTCAGGTGCTCAAGTCCACAGGGTTTTGATAGGCTGAAAAGTTCCTCCCTTCTTTCATGTGTGACCGTGAGTATGCCGCTTAGGCCTCGGCCCTGCAGGAAGGGAGGACTAGAAGTGGTCGACAACACCTGCAAGACCGCCGGATCAAACATGGTCTTGATGCCAGGAGCTCTGCGACTCATTGTTGATGATGACCAGGGGACAGACAACACAGGAGAGGAGAGCAGAGAGGCAGAGAACAAAGGGAGGTGTCTCCCACAGACCGTGTAATAGCCTGCACCGTTTTGAATCACTGAACTCACCAACTTAAGGAGGCTCACTGTATTTTTCTTTATCTATCTATCTATCTATCTATCTATCTATCTATCTATCTATCTATCTATCTATCTATCTATCTGTCTCTCTCTGTCTTTTTTCTCTTTGTTCCTCTCTATCTTTGTCTATCTCTCTTCTACCCCCCCCCCCCCCCCCCCCACCACCACCTGTCTCCCTCTCCATCTGAGTTTCATCTTATGTGACGAGCTGCCACCTCAGCCAAGCGATTTGTGCCCTGGTATCCCGCAGTTGCTTCTGACAAACCAGCCCTGATCGGCTGGCTGCGCCCAGCAGCATCTCACTTTGCCATCAATCAGAAGCACCACGCACACCCCCATCCCCTTTTGTCCCTTCACTTCACTTCCCTTCTCATCCCACCGAGTTACCCAGCATCCAGCTTGCCCATCAGCGAAGCACCCACCTTCATATCACAGGCTTCAGCTGCGTCCTCCTCAGCCTGCCCATACCTGCAGGCCTGACTTGAGTCGCCGATGAGCTCCAAGATCCAATTTGTTTGCGCTGAAATGACTTCAATCCCGTTGCCACAGAACATTAGGGCCGCAAATTAATATCCCCGGGCTCCGCGTGCAGCTCGCAGGTCTATCTGGAGACTGGAGACAGGACGGACAGGCTTGGTCGGGTAATGGCACATTCATGAAGACAATTTGAGTCCACAGACTCATGCCTCTGTGCCTCTGCACCTCTGCCATGTCCCTCTCTTCCCTCCTCCCCTTGTCTCCCTCCCTCCCTCCCTCCCTCCCTACCATCCCTTACCTCCCATCCCCTTCGGAGCCCTTCTCCCAAATGAGTTTGGAAGGGAGAATGCTCACCCCCGCACAGGGTAACGACACCTCCAGTCACTCTCGACTGATGGATAGACACACGGGGGGCTATGGAGGAGAAGAGAGGAGAATGCAAATGAGGGAGACGGTGTGGAATAAAGTTTGAAAAGCTATTACATCCAGACAGCCATGCCCAGCGCTTCCTGTCTCAATCTGATGGGATAGGAGTGACATGCCGTGTTGACATGATGATGTCACAAACCCCACAGGACAGCGGTTGCCAGCTGGAGGGGTGAGCATCAGTGAGCGTTAATACTGGATCCAACTTTACATGATGTGGCATTTATACCTATGTTTCACAGTGTAATTACACAGTAGTTACCATGTAACTTCTTTACTGCAAAAAATATAGAATTGGTCTCTTTCTTGTCTCATTAGATGGCAAAAATACCATCTCCGTTTTTTAGGTCAGCACACAGCACTGTTCATGGATCGTCTACAATCATCAAGAACACCTTGTATATACATGTAAGACCTTTTCCAGCTCTCTCAGTGATTCTCATGAAAGCAAACCCGTGTTTTAAGAGTAATCTGTGACTATGTTTTAGCTTCCTGTACATGGAGTTTACAACAGAGACGAGAGAGGATCACAGGAACAGCTCCTCAAACACAGCTTTGTGCCATCCCATAAACAAACCAAGAACAATGTTCAAGAACAAAGGTCTGAAATTAAGCAAGAGTTGAAGCCTTCCTCAGTGCTGTATGCAAACAACTGAAATGGACTTAGAGCATGTTTGATGATTGCTTAAATGTGTGAGATTAAGGCAGAGGGGATTGAAGCTGTCACACCAGAAGGTTTTCGCTACATATCTCTGTACTCCAGCTCTCTCTTACACACTTTTATGCACACTTCTGGCCACACTTTGATTCAGTGGCAAACCTTCAATGTTTCTTTCCACTCCAAAGCCGTTTGCTTTTCTTTGCCCGCCCCCCACATCGCCTATTAATTGTTTTTACGCACGTAAGCACCTCTCTGTTCGCAGCAAATTGGCCTCTTTCTAATAAGCTGGCAGGGAAGCCATCAAGCCAATTGATTTAATCTTTTCCGTTTCCACTTTTGTTGTCAAGAAAGGCATTTTGTCTCTTACATCCAGTGATATAGATGAAGATGATATGTCACCTTTTTTTTCTTTCTTCCTCAGCTTTTCATTTCTTCCTGTAACAGAATGCTGTAATAAAGAATCTTCCGGTTTCTCCTCTGGCAAGAAAAACAGCCCACAGATACTGATCGTTACTTGCACTTATGGAGAGAATACTGTCCCTTAAGCACAGTATGTCTTTGAAAGGGTGTCAACTTACACAAAGGGTTATTGTCTGGGTTGGGAAGTTGATGTATTGCTCTAGTCTAGGCTGGAGAGGAAAAGGGTAATGGCTATTGGAAAACCATGTTAGTTACTGTACCCAAGTTACACAGAACACATTTAAAGGCTTCAGTGGCCAAGCTGGGAGACGAGCACCGGAGATTGTGGGATCGGTTGGATGGTTTTAACATGTCATTATCATGTCATTATCATGTCATTATCATGTCATTATCATGTCATTATCACCCTATCAATCAATCAAAGCGTATTTGTATGCAGTAGCACTTTTTGAAAATACATTTTGTCACCAACAACAGTAACCCTGGCCTCAACCCCCTTCGAGCAAGCATCAAGCCATCATCCATATTCATCACATCTATCCATACATTTATTTATTTATTTATACATTTATTTGTCTTCACTTTCCCTGGACCACATCCACGAGGCTTCCCCACGGATGAAAGGAGGACTGGAGGAGTGGAAGAGCGGGAGCAGACATAGGCATGGATGAGAAGGGGAGGGAAGGGGAAGAGGGGAGGCTAGAGAATAGGCAGAGGAGTGAAAACAGTTCTAGGTAGGGGAGAAGAGAATAGTGGAATCAGACTTAAGCTCAGAATAGTTTTAGGGGAGAGATGGAAGAGTGGAAGGCATAGGCTGGGGTTGCCCTGCAGATGACCCTGTGGAAAAAGGAGGCTCTCGGCATTGCTGGAGGCTTTCTCTGTCCCCTGTTAGTCTGTGTGTGTGTGTGTGTGTGTGTGTGTGTGCGTGTGTGCTTTCGTGTGTGTATGTGTGTTTGCTTGTGTGTGTGTGTGTGTGTGTGTGTGTGCGTGTGTGCTTTCGTGTGTGTGTGTGTGTGTGTGTGTGTGTGTGTGTGTGTGTGTGTGTGTGTGTGTGCGTGTGTGTGTGTGTGTGTGTGTGTGTGTGTGTGTGTGTGTGTGTGTGTGTGTGCGCGGGGTATTATGAAAGAGATCCGTGGGTGCATAGCAGCAGTGATAATAGAGACTCACTGTCTCTCACTGAGGGCAAAGGCAAGCACTGGATCTAACTGTGAAAGTGTTTCATATCCAGTCACATCTATTCATTTTAATCACGACCCTAACCATGATACTCACCTGCCAGTCTATAAGGTCATGCTTTTGCTCATCAGTTGATTATATAGTCACTTTTGTTCTAGCGTGACCATCTACAGTACTAGTGACACCCTCCTCCACTCCTCACAGCATCCAGTCAAGGCAGTAGACTCTGTGTTACCGCGGCGATGACCCTCGGGTATCCTATTAAACCCATCTCTCTGATCCTCCACCTGCCTGTGCGTGGGATTGGCCACCGCTGCTGTCGTCCCCCCCCCCCCCCCCCCCCTCATGCTGTGTCATCGTCGTCCTTGTGTGTGTGTGTGTGTGTGCGTGTGTGTGTGTGTGTGTGTGTTTGTGTTGACCATGCGCCTGCCTCATGCTGGCCACATTCAGAGACTGTCACAACTCTGCACACATCACAGCAGCCCACTGCGTCTTGTCCTGAGGGAGTGTTAAACTGTACGCTAACAACACATTTTAAATAGTCTGCCTACGGTACTGTACTGTGTGTTGTAATTAGGATCTGACCATCAAATGAACCAGTGTGCTTTGTATTGTGATTATAGAGAATCTCCCTGGCAATTAATTAAAGTGTTAATTATCTTAATGTGGGTATGATGGAGAAGCAATTATGCAGTTGGCCAGAACAAAGAGCCCTACTGTAATTAGGGTTCGTTTTTAAAAGCCTGTCGTTAGTAGCCTAAAGTGAATGTGTCTTTCACAGCGTTACATTCTCAAACTTCTTTTGAAGACTCAACTGATAGAGTCTTCAGAACAGCTTCATTGTAAACCATCAGATTAGACATCAGTCTCTTCACAGCATGGAACCAAAACAGAAATCAGAAAACATCTACAAACGTTGTCATCTTTTGAGGTGATAGATACAGTATCAAAGGTAGAAAGGTGAGTTCACTGTCAAAATGTCGGTCTTAATTGCTGAAGCTCTTTACAGTGTGTCTCCTATGGGCTGTCTCTGACATCTGAGGACCCGGAGAGGACGCCATTTGATTGACACCTGTTTAATGAGGGGCTGTGTATCTTTGGTAACTGAGGCCCACTAATGAACACCATGTCAGTTTCACACCATTAGCACTTGGATGCACTGCTACCCAGGGCAATCACTGGGCGAGCCAATCGCATGTCCAAATGCCACTCGAAGGGCAGGCTCGATATTTCACGCTGTTCTCAGTGGAAAATTATAATCATCACAACATCCTGACACTCACGCATCCACACGGTGATGTTACCTAAGCAAGCGTGCCTGACTGTCCTCTCCTCTGCATAAGGCTGTATCGGTTAAAGAGTGTGGTTCACACTGTTCCAGTGCCGTTTTGGGATGTTTTTTTTTTAGATTAATACGGAAAAAAACACTCCTTTTTTAAGGAGTTGTTCAATTCCACTCCTCAATGTTCCTAATGCATGCAGAACACGTTTCATGTATTGACACTCCATATACCATATACCATACCACATAGATGTATATTGTTTTCACACACAGTTGAATTTAATTACATTTGAGTGCCATTTTCAGAGAGTAGATAAGTAGTTGGCCACGACACAAACTTAGAACAACTGGCAACAGTATTTATCCCCAGCATTTATAAACATAACAGTGTCTTGCCAAACTCTTGAATAACTTTGCTTGTGTGTTATTGGAGTCACCTTCATGAGGCCAGGCTTGTGAGGAAGCCTCTGTAAGCAGCTGAATGCTGAATGCAAGACCACTGAGAGAACATGTTTTTGAAAGCAGAACAAGGACAGCAAGGCTGAAGGCCTCAGTGGGAGTGAGAGCTCCAAGTCCTACCCATGCATACACACACACACACACACACACAGGCACACACACACACACACACACACGCACGCACGCACACACACACACACACACACACACACACACACTCTGTCGTTAACTTTTGTAATACGTGTCTATAGGCTATGCTGCTTCATCTGGTCACCTCAGTCATTATTCCCAGTTGTACAGTCACCCAAATGGAAAATCTGATTAGCATGATTTCCATTCAAGCTTGCGCAGCAACTCGTCTAAAGCGTGAAACATTTATGCCCCTTCATTTCACTCTGATTCCATGGTCTGCAGAGCGGCCACTGTAAGAACAGCACTTTACTCACAATTGAATTAATTCAAAAATGAGAAATGAGGAAAATAAGAACGAATGGCGGCGTAAGGATCTTGTTAACATCCTCATCCTCAAATGAAAGGCTCATTTAACCCATCATATGAACCCTAATCTCATTGTAATGGATATCTACTGTACGACGACGTTTGGAATAATTAAGTTCTTTACCGTGTTGAAAAAAGGACACAGGGACAAAGTGATGGGTCCCTCCAGCTGTTGAGATTATGACGGACTCACACCACTGGACGTGGATATTGGGAATAAAATAAAAATGCTTTCAGACCATTGCTGCACCACTCAGCCTGCATCAGACTGTCAAGGGCTTTTCTCAGTAAATTCAATTAAAGCTTCCGACTTGGTGTTGGTCCATGCATAACGTCAAGGCATACAGTATATCTTGCGAGACAGAGGGAAGGAGAGAGAGGACGAGGGAGAAGGAAGGAGAGAGAGAATCATCCTGCAAGGTAATTTCATTTCTGTCAGACAATTTCCGACAAGGTGCTGGCCAAGGTGAAACGGTCAAAGAGGAAGTTGAATATTGTATATTCTGAATTGTGCTTAAATTGGACGGTTGGTGATACATCACTGGTACTGTGCCTAGATAATGAGCACATCCTTAGTTTAAAATTAGCATTTGTGAACATTCTTGAGCCTCAATGCTCAATGGCTATCGAAACAATTCCTAATTAATTTCATATTGATTTTGTATTCTAAACTAGACTTCATTTGATGCAGGTGGATTTGTGCACACCTACACGCACAGTCCATTATTGTGTCGTGCATTAAAGAGATAGAGCTCCCTGTTTAACCTGGTAGGGGACTACCTGGTAGGGAACTGCACTTGATATTTTAAACCACATCAATCTGAGTTCATGCTGGCTAATTGGTCAACGGCCTCCACAGTTTCCAGGAAGTTAGCATGTCTATGATGATAAAAAAAAAAAACAGATCAATTGTTATTTTTTGTGTTTTACCCTCCTTTCTCTGGCTGGGTTGGAACAAACTCTCGCCTCTTGAATGTTATAGATTGGCCTTTTGTTGACAGATAAAGGCTGATGAATTCAGCTGCTACCCTATTAGCTCTGTCAGCAGGCGGGCTTTATTCATCTGTGTTGTTGTTTTCCCTCGTAGACCAACAGGCAGGGGGCGATCTGTATTCCTGCACCGTAGACCTTCAGGTAGGTCA
This sequence comes from Argentina silus, assembly GCF_951799395.1. NCBI lineage: Eukaryota > Metazoa > Chordata > Actinopteri > Argentiniformes > Argentinidae > Argentina > Argentina silus. Next base: position 12,984,548 of record NC_139671.1, read on the forward strand.
TAATTAATCATCGAAATGATGTTGAGGGATGAAATTTAAACAACACCGTAACATCATTCCGCACGGCAATGACAGCTTGATTTAGCAGCTGAGAGCACCGGTTGTGAATACAAAGACGGGCCTTGTCTTCTAACAACGGACCGCGTCGTCGTTAGGCGCCACATGCCATTAAGCAGTCCATGGAGGCGCCTGGTCAAAAATGCAGACTCACAATATTACTTTCAGCCCAACAATGTCACAGGCCTCATTAGGACTGGATATGAAGCCTCTGTAGACAGCAGCCCTTGATCTAAAGGAAAAGGTATAATAGACGTGGTATGGAAGCCTACTGTAGGATGCTGTGCACAAAGGGGACCGCCATCATTAATGAACAAGAGCATTGTTAAACCCGTTGCCTTACTAAGTACGAACAACAGGCTGGGAGCAGTTAGCCAAACCCAGAGCTACAGTACACAGTACGTTGCAGAAGGACCGCTCCCCCCTCTCCCCCCCCCCCCCCCCCCCCTAGATTTCAATAGACACCGGCAATTTCCCCTCCGCTATTACGTTCTGAAGAGCTGCACTGTCCGAAATAAAAAAAAAACTCAAAATAGGCCAGCCATTTACATGGGTTTAGCAGCAGGCGGGGCTGTTTTCAAAAAGGGCAGCAGAACATTACTCACCAAATTGCTTGTTTAAATTGGCTTGTGCTTGCAGCTATCTTCCCCCGCAGTGGGGCCGGGGCGGTAGACACGTGTGTTACAGGACACACGTGTTTGTATGAGCTCATCCTCCCTTCATCTTTTCCTGGGGTTGTTATGTGTATTTGCCTTCATATTGATGTTTTTGTGTACTTCCTGGTAAGGTAGCCCAGCAGTAAAATTGCTCCAGGTTACTGTATTATCTGACAGATAGAGCGATACAGTAGGTATTGGATGCGAATAAGATTTCTTGGGCTTTTATCATTTTCTCAGCTTGCAGTTTCAATGGCGGTATATCTCACCACTACCTGCTTGAGGTTCTCTTCTCACCAGTAAGAAAATCGATGGCCGGACATCTATTTAAAGGTAAAAGCTGCATCATATCTCCTCAGTGCAATAGTGGGTTCAGAAGCTATGGCGCTAACATCAAAACCACAATCTGTGATCAAATGAAACCCAAAATCCCAGATTACAACAAACAACCTTCCCTTCAACCTCTTGGAGTATAGAGTGGAGTGTGGTGAACCCAACACTCTGATAAAGACCTCTCCAGAAACCTCATCTGAAGCAAAGAGCCCATTGACCTTGAAGAGCCTTTTCCCCCCTGGTTCTACATGGCCATACCCTACAGACAATAAACCATTTTCTCCCATTGAGACATAACAGAGACAACCTCTTTGATGATGACATGACAATACCTCAATATCCACAGCACTGTTGGTAGATCCCTGTTCAAAGAAGCCTCTCAGCTGTCCTTGTTGACTGATTAGCAGAAAATGATAAAGGTAGACGATCCTTCATAACAATGATAAGAAGCTTTGAATAAGACAGCGGTAGCAACCGAACTGGGTTCATTGCATCTGCCATCTGTGAGCACTGCATCTGCATGGCTTCAGATGAGTGAGTAGTGTGTGTGTGTGTGTGTGTGTGTGTGTGTGTGTGTGTGTGTGTGTGTGTGTTTGTGAAGGAGACAGGGAGTCAACACTGATTTGATTGATTCCATTAACACACACTGTGTGTGTCTGTCTGCATGTCACTCCAGTGAAGAGGAGATTGACTGAGAAACTGTCTCCTGTGTAGGTTTAAGTCTATGTTTGGTCTGACTATTGAACCAGTGATTTCTTTTGTCTCACCCCCCCTCTCTCTTTCTCTCTCTCTCTCTCTCTCTCTCTCTCTCTCTTTTGTCTAGCATGTCCTAGCATTTCTCATGGGGAGACAATTTGTTCTGTAAAACCACAGCGAGAGCCTCTGAGTACATATCTCAACTTTCTTTGCCTTATAGCATATTGTAGTGAATGTTCCCTACCATGTATATGGTATAGTCATGCATTGAGGAGAACTATTCACTCAAATGAAGGACACAGTACTATTATCATTTTCAAGATCAAATAATGGCAATGTCTGGACTGCTCACCATAGTGCTCCACTACAATGCATCCACCATTAGAGAAATGTGTATCTGAATATGATTAACCTTTATTTATATAGGGTGTCCTTGGTTAGATTCCTTTGTTAGGAAAATGTGTTTCGACTCTTATCATTTTTTAGAGAGCTGCCACCTGTTGTATCTATTTAGGCTGGCATTTGAATAACCCTCATTGTTGAATAGCCCACAATAGTCCTGATAATCTGGTAATCTAGTGACTCTCTTAAACCCCTAGAATTGATTTTTTTTGTACACATGATTAGCGGTCCGATATTGAGCCATCCGTCCTCTGATGGTACTTTTCCTGATAGCGGCTAACTTAAATAAAGGCTATTGTCTGGTTGCACCTTTTGAAACACCTTTCAATGAATATTGACAGTCTCATGGAGCACACACTTGCCAGAGAAAGTGAATGTAATCGTTCCTGTATGCATTTGTGCTTCAACTTTGCAGTATCACCATTTAACACAAATGTATAATTGACGAAGAATTAATCAAATATTTCCATGGTAAGTGAGCTCTTTCACTTTTAACTATTTCACATTTAAATTCATATCCATATTGCATATATCCTTGAAACGCAAACTTTGAATTAGCTCAATAACTTTTTGATAAGTGTGCCTGAACTACAGCATACCGAAGGATAGTTCTTGAATTACAAACACGGAAATTAATCAGAAGATAAATTATTTCCATAAAAATGCAATTTCACAGCGGCTACTACACATGGTTGTCTAATGAGAAGAACTGCAGTAGAGTAAATCAACTCCCAGCCCTTAAAGGAAACACACATTTCTTTTTTAATTACCTGATTTATTATCCGACCGGAGTCAGGCACAGTGTACTTTGATTAAAACTAAAGAAATTAATCTTTCACTGTTATATCGCTCCCTTGTCGAACGGCTTTCTTGTAAAGTACTTTAACCATTTTTTTCCTCCTGCATGAAAATACTTTGATCAGTTCAAATTCCATTTCATTAAGTTAAGAAACTTGTGGACGGCTAAAAAACGCTCTCTGATATTCAGTTCAATGGACTATCTTTAACCCACTCTGTCTACCCTCAATTATAAAAACGAAAGAAAGAGTACCTCCTCGTTCCCTCATAGGTTGACCATTGTTTAGCATTTCAAACTAATCATTTGGGGTCCTGTTATCAGACCTGACAGGTATCTGGAGGCACACATCTGAGTGAGCCTCCAGTGGTGCGTGTGCCTGGTGGATGAGAAAAACTCTGGCTTGAGTGCTAAATTTAGGAGAGGAAATGTCAGCTCAAATGAAGTGCCTGCTGCTTCACTCTACTGTGAGCTGGAGAAATGCAATGGAAATGTGAAGGTGAAGCAGCTGCAGCCCCCTCTAGACACACACACACACACACGCACACACACCTGCACGCATGCACTCACACACACACACTGATATATGGAAGTGACCTCCTTCAAAGTTCACATGAATCTCCTTTTGTAATGTCTTTATCACCAAACCATAAGCATGGCAGTGCACCTGACACACACATTCATAACAATGTAATGATCCGAGGGTAACTTCCTTGTTGCATGAGAGCAACTCTCATGGTATGGTTCTCACAGGAGTCACAGCAGCCCTAGAAGCTGACCCAGATAAATGCCTGTGTGAAAATAGACACTGGAGGAGATCTCAAGGACCCGTGGGTCCAGCCTAGCCCTGTGGTTGTCAGCCTGGATCCTCCTGAATAGGCAGCCCTAGGAACCCTAGGAGAAGAGGGTGCCCTTTTTTGTGTCTTTGTTGCTGCCCGGGGGGAGATAATAGGTAGTAGGGGATGCCCCTTCCTGGCCTACCTGCAGATACTGTAGCTCTGTGTTCAATCAGTCTCTCCTTACTCTGTAATATCCCCAGTGCACTTCCACCCTGCAGGGGGAGATACCACACATTTGACTGGGCCCACAAATCATTTTTAATGAATCCCTGCGCACCACTCTTATTCAAACCCAGACCTCCTGCCTCCTCCATCATCGCCGCCTCCTCCTCCTCCTCCTCCTCCTCCTATTCCTCATCCTCCTCCTCGTCCTCGTCCTCATCCGATGCTTTTCAAAACTGGAAGGATAGTGTGACTGCGGCTCTTTAAAGGTGCCAATTTGCTGCGGCTGTGCTCGGCGTCGCTAAGTGGCCTCCCCCGCACAGACTTCATCAGATAAGGAGGAAAGCAGACCGCCAGCCAGGGGGAATAAATGTATTGTTTGTTTTATGTCTGACTTCATCTCTTTGTTTTCGGGAGAGCAAACTATGAAGGCAAAGCATGTGGACACCAGCCTTTGATTAACCATCTCTAGACACACACAGGTTATCAGCAAGTTAAAAAATGGACTGGTTGTTTACCTCCGGACGGTTTTATATTCACGGGTACAGTCCGCCACAACAATGGGGAAAAAATATCTCATTGTCTGATATTTTTCCACCTCAGAGATAAAAGCATATAGAAATGTCCATTACTGCTGTCCTAAGTATTCATCATTGGAAAGTAAAACAAATAAAAGTGCAAACCAACCGTGAAAGGGCGGAGGAGAGAAAGGATAATGTGGAAGAGAGGTATAGCAGGAAGAGAGCGATAGCATACTCCATTAACGAGACATAGTTGCTTGGTGATGGATAAGGCCCTCATTTTTGAGTCATTTAGAAGTCGCTGTCCTGGAGAATGTACTAAACAGAGCCTTTTCTGCTCATTATTAATTCCCAGAGCAGGCTGAGGGGAGATACATGCGCTCCCATTCATCTCCAGGAGCACTAACACACACACACACACACGCACACACACATACACACAAACGCGTGCACACACACACACACACACACACACACACACAAACGCGCGCACACACACACACCCACAAACACAAACGAGCACACACACACACACAAATGCGTGCGCACACACACACACACAAAAACGTGCATGCACAAATGCACACGTACACACAAGCACACACACGCACACACACACACACACACACACACACACACACACACACACACACACACACACACACACACACACACACACAGACATAGACACACTAGGTTGAATGGGAGAGATACAATACATACAGTACCAATCCCATTCATCACCCAGACCAGAGGGAGGGAGAGCCAGCCATTTATAATCGAACAGTTGAGCCCAGTTTTTGTACAGTGAGATTAAACACATACCTGTCCTAAGGACCTTCAATGGCTTAGACCTAATGACTCTGAATGGGGCCATTAAGGGGAATGGACCTATCACCATACTGTTGCAAGAGATAGATTACATGCAGCAGAATGCCACTGTTAACGTGGGATTGGTTTAGCATTATTGGGCCTATTAGGGGCTTTTTGTGTCTGAGCTTTTATTGTATTTGCTTTTGGTGTCCTAATGAGTTATTAGAATCAGACCTATACTCCTCTAGCATTGAATGGAGGGTTAGAATTTCCTTGTTTTTGTGCCCCTCACTCCCCTTATATTCCCCTATTCTCTTCAGGCCTCATCCCTCTCTTTTCTCCCACTGATGACTCAATCGTGCACGCTCGAATGGAAACCATGCCATTGCTATATGTTTGCGAGAAAATGATCTTTTCTACCGCCCACATCTCTCTAATACTCTCCCCCACCCACCCACCCTCTCTCTTCACACTCCCCTGGTCTGAGTATTAAGGCCTTTCTAATCTGTGTGGCTCGGTAGGGATGTGCAATGGCTTTTTCTTGTTTTCCTCACTGAGAGGGCCGTGTAATGTGCTAATGGACTCCGTTGCGGCTCTGTGACCTCCCTCCTGCTAGAACATGCAGACCGGGCCCACAGCTATAAAACACTACTGCTGTTACAGTGCCTTCAGAAAGTATTCAGACCCCTTCACTTTTGCCACATTTTGTTGCGTTATAGACTCAATTTAAAATGGATTAAATTAAAAGAATTTGCCATCAATCTAAATTGATTAAAATTGAGATAGAGAAATACCTCAAGTACATAAGTATTAAGACCCTTTGCTATGACACTCTTAAAAAAACAAATCACTCAATAAGTTGAACTGAGTCCATCTTAATGCAAGGATAATAGTTCATGTAATTTTGGAATTAATATCTTTGTTTTTATAGGGTCTCTGATTTGCATAGGAATCAATTACACACTGTGTAGATTAGGATGTCACTACCAACTCAGCAAATTTAATAATTTTCTCTTGATCCTGACAAGCTCCCTGCCAGTGACAAACATACCCATATCTTGATGCAGCTACCACTATTCTTCACACAAGAGATGGTGCGGAAACTGCATTGCATGTGCTGGAATTGCACCAAACTTAATGCTTTGTAGTAAAACCAAATAAACACATTTCCAGCCACTTTCTGTATCACTTGAATTCATTGTTGCAAACACAATTATGGATATGAGATAGATTATTTTCCATTAAGGGATTATTTTTGGCCACTTGGTAATAGACCGATTTTGTAGAGATGATGTTGTCCCATCGACTGTGCTTTTTCCTCTCCACCATTCAAATTTGTAGATTTTTGTAAGTCTCCCCAGGCCTCAGGGTCACATTCCTGAGCAGTTTTGTTCCTCTCCATTGGAAGTAATGAAGTTTGTAATGAAAACCTGATCCACACAGTGTGTAATCGATTCCTATGCAAATCAGAGACCCAATAAAAGATAAGATATGAATTCCAAAATTACATGAACTATTATGCTTGCATTAAGATGGACTCAATTCAACTTATTGAGTGATTTGTTGATGACATTGTTGCATTTTAGCTCATTTTAAGAGTGTCATAGCAAAGGGTCTGAATACCTATGTACATGAGGTATTTCTGTATTTCAATTTTAATACATTTATAAACTGAAATTTCTAAAAACCTGTTTTTGCTTTGTCATTCTGGAGTATTATGTGTGGATTGATGGCAAATTATTTTAATTTAATTCATTTTAAATTGAGCCTATAACACAACAAAATGTGGAAAAAGTGAAGGGGTCTGAATACTTTCCGAAGGCACTGTAGATGTTACCACCAAACACTGCTGCTGAGACATCCGCAGGTCCGCTCCTCTGCTCTGTGTGTCATGTGTGAGTATCACAAATACTGAGTACTCAAAGGACGGATCAGGGGAGGCTGGTGGAGGTAGAAATTGGAGGACGATCTCATTGTAATACATGCAATGGAATGAGGAATGGTATCAAACACCATTCCTCATTCCATTCCATGCATTACAATGAGCCCGTCCTCCGATTTCTACCTCCACCAACCTCCACTGGGATGGATGTGCTGTGGACTCGTTGCAGCAGGTGCATGTACCTGTCACAGGTTTCTATGAAAGTGCACTGTGCTACTTTGATGGGCTGGGGGTGGTACCAGACTGTGGAGAGGGCCATTAACCCCCCAGTCCTTTTCTGCAGTATGTGTGCTCTGAGTGTAGTGGCTGCAAACATTGATTTTATTTTTAAAAGTGTTAAAATGTGACTTAAATGGAGGTGGTGTGGAGTTTTTTTTTTATCATCAGAGTTTACAGATTAGTATTGATCCACCCTGAAGTGTTTTTAGTCTTACGTGTTGTATACTTTCATCCACAACAACTTTCATAGCATTGTCATACCCTTTTTAAAGCTGTGCCTAAGTCTATTGGGAATCTGCCACCTCTGGCCACTGTTCCAAACAACACAAATATTATAACCCCCCGAAATGTACTTGCCGTGTCAGATATTAGCTGTTTTGTTTCTGCATGCGTGCACGATTTGAAGAGGCAGCCACCAGAGACAGAAAATTGAAAATCAGTGAGTCAAGTGCACTAAAACACCCCTGGCCAATTGTAAACAAACCTGTATCGCCCCTAGAAACTACATTTTAGAAAGCACTTTTTGGTGACCAAAACAGCATTCCTAAATGAAATATTTATTTCAAGTTGTGTAATTTCCTGATCTCTACCGATTAAACACAGCCATTACAAACATTAGAAAGCTTGAACGTTACATTACATAACACCTTTAAGTGTTCGTGGTAGAGTTTGAAATATGAATCATACTTATAGTGTCTAGTGCTCATTATTTTCATCAAGAAAACCTCCACACCATCGTAAGTGATTAAAGTAGAG
>NC_139671.1:12997739-13047739 GCF_951799395.1 Argentina silus
GACATGTGGGCTGTCCCACCAAGCCACTCTTTAACAAGCAGGAAAGTGGTAGTAATGGTCTCCTCGTGAGTTCCCCCCCCCCCCCCACCACCACCACCCCCTGCCACTCCAACAGCACCGAGTGGCAGATGGGCAGCGGTGTGGGCCACAGCGTCGTAGCCATCCAAAAAACCCACCACCCAGCAGTTATCAGAGATGTTCTTCACCAGGCAGCAAAACATAGCCTGAAAATGTCTGTATAGATAACCAATAGCGAACGTGTATTAGTGCCCTTTTCCGATCACGACTCTAGTACTGTTAAACAGAAGCTCAGCCTGTAAGTCTGTTATCGTCCTGCTCTATCTGAAAGAGAGAGGGATTGGGTCCTGCATCCGACGGGCCTCCAGGGGGAAGCGCCCACCACCCCTCTCTGCTCGTGTGCATCCAAAGTGCTAATGTTGGAATTCTGTGAGCTTCACTGCTCCCGGGCGAGTGTAGCAGCAAGCTAATGTTACTGATTTCTCATGAGGTGCCACCCCCCTTCAATCTATATATCCCTTGGTATGTGCCATATTACTGCTGCCTAAAGGGGAGCGTTTCTGCTTCATCTGTGTAGTGTGTGTGTGTGTGTGTGTGTGTGTGTGTATGTGTATGAGTGTGTGTTGTATGCCTGCCTGGCCTGCTTGCGTTCGTGCGTGCGTGTGCGTGCGTGTGCGTGCGTGTGCGTGCAGGCGTGCGTATGTGTCCCACCTCACAGCGCACAGTTTCAGAGCGTAATCTGGTTTTGGTTTGGCCGGCTTTTGTTGGTTTTGTTCGTTTGTTAGTTACTTTTGGTAACTAGACTCGTTTGATTTGTCACTAAACCCTGTCATTATGGATCCACTCATAGAGAAAGTATGGTTCTTTGTTAGGGCTCACAAGCTTTTTGGCCTCATCATTAATGTAGTTTGAAACCCTTTAAAGGGCAGTTTGTTGTGATGTGAGTCACCAAGGGGTGTGAAAGAAAGACCCGTTAGAACTAGATGATGTAAGAGAGAAGAAGAGAGAGTTCTTAATTCCGCATGACAGGTATGAATGCTGGAGAGGATATGAGTGCTTAAATGACGTTCAAATTTAAAAGACTTTGCCAATCCACTCCTCTTCATGAACACAGAACTGCTGTGAACCACGATGAAATAGAAAACGTCTTAAAGTATACGGTCTCGTCACATTACTTTCTTTGAATGACGAGCCAAGCAATGGCCTTCATAGCAAAGCTGTATTCTCTGTTCAGTTTCCATTGACTAACTTCAGAGGTCTAATACGGGTTGAAGATTATTTTAATAGGCTGAAGGTTCAGTTCAGGGGTGAGTTTCCTAAAATAATCTTAAGTAGTACTTAATAACTCCTGACAACCCAGTTGCAAAACTGCGAGAGAGTACCTATTATGAAATCAATGTTTGCAGTCTTCTCTGCGTGAGCTAACGAAATTCATTAAATTAAGTACTTTCTGGTCTAGGAGAAGCATGGGGCCTGGATCAAAAAAAGAAATAAAGTACTACTTAAGCTACGAAGCGTTCGGGAAACTGACCCATTCAGTTGAGTAACGCTTTATTGTTATTTACTTGGAACTGAATAAAAGATATTGCTCATACAAAAATACAATGTAAAAAATACAATGTAAAAACAGGCAGGAAATTCATTCACAGATACACAGACATAATCGCTGACTAGGCCTGCCAATAAGGGCTTTTGTGGTATATTGTGAAAATTGTCAGGCTACAGTATAAACTACTGGATACCACAGACAACAGCCAATGGCTGTATATTGTTAGTCAGCAATGTTTGGGCTCAGATGGTGAACTGAAAGACCTTTGGATAAACAGCTTGTCTCCCATCCTTTTATTTTCTCAAGATCTCATTTCATTTTCTCTATGCCTGCTACTGAGCTCCCTCTAACTCCCTCTCTCTCTCTCTCTCTCCCTCCCTCCCTCTCTCTCTCTCTCTCTCTCTCTCTATCATTCTCTCTCTCTCTCTCACACACACACACACACACACAATGTGCCTGCTTTTGAGATATTATTAGCGTGGTCCTTCCAGGGTTTCTATGGCGACGGTACTTTCACATTGAAACACCCCAGTGTTGTTGTGTGTTTTCATCAGGTAAGTGCCAGAAAATGAAGGCGTCGAGCGAGGCTGCGTGTGCGGCTGGGGTTGAATGTCAGTGCTGCATCCCTGCAGACATGCTCATCCTCTGAGTTCCTTTGAGTTAAAGGGATAGTTCACCCAAATTACCAAATTAAGGACATATTTGGTTCCTTACACTGAAAGGAGTCTATGAACAAAGACACACTTTGGTTCTGTTGATCTGGGCACTGTCACTAACCACTAATGGGTAGCATTTCTAACCAAAAACAAATGTAAGCCAAATTCTCTGTAAAGACTTCATGACTTCATTTAAATTACTTGAAATTATTTGGGCATTTCAAACATGCTACTTTAGGTAGAATATACATGTATTATTGAATTCCTCAAAACATAACCACATATACAATGATATTTGAAGCAGTGATGGTCTCTGCTCTGTTTCAACAGTCAGGATGGAATTTGTTCACACTGGTCCACTGTATAGTCAACTCTGTTGACTGTTGACTGGTCCTGACTAGGGTCTCGTAAACCAAACTCAAACAAAAAGTTTGTGAGTAGACAGATGGTAACATTTGAAACCATGGAAACAAGCCATTAAAAGTAATTATTGGTGCAGTACATCACCCAAGCACAGCAACAACTTTAATTTACTGTAATCAAAAATAATCCAATTAAAGCTCCAACATGAACATAAGCCTTTACCCTGCACCCAGTCATAATATTGAAGCACTGTCATGTTGAAATAATAGTTTTAGTTTCCTAGCAACACAGACGGCCTTTCTATGCTTTTTTTTTCTTTTGTTCATTTGCTCGAAATGGAAAGTCATGAATGCAAACTGAGAGAGCAATCAAAAGTAGTCAAAGCATGCGCCACCTTCATGGCTGTAGCTGATGGACTTCAATTGACTAATAACTGATGAGCTCCATGTTCCAATGTTCCATTCTAAAAATACATGGAATATTGAATCCATCTTCAGCACTAACCTCTCCACCTCTCCTCTTCATTCAAGCCTGAGTTAGCATCACTCAGTGATCTGGCAGGAAATCGATGTCCTGGGCAAGGTGTGAAACTCACTCCAGGAGGGAAGTTAAGTCGAGGGGATAAGGAAGATGAACTCACGGAGGGGCTTAGCTGTTCCGACACGCCACTCTCAGCATCCTCCAATGCGGCTTCTGTCTTTGCAAATTGATCCTCTCACTCTCAGGCGACTGGAGGTCCATGAGACAGATGGACAGAGAGGGATGTGTGGGGTGTGTATCAGTGGGAGATGGTGTCAGCAATGGCTCATTCTGTGCTTTTGTAATGATATTTCTCCCAATGATAATCCAGCCCTATCTAAGCCCCTATTCACAGCTAGGATATTGCTATTGTTTTGGACTTTGCAATGAGGTCATAATGTATCCTGCATGGCAGTTGATGACGAATAGTCTATCCGAATGTATCGTATGATCTCACAGGTCTTTGGTTTATATTAAAGAGGGAAAATTACCCATAATCTTATTCTTCCCTCTGTTTTTTACGGAAACTGAAAGACATTTTACTTCCTGTTTCCTGTTGTTTTAACATGACAAGTGACAGTCGAATGATTTTGTGTTACTAAATATGTTCTAAATATGTGTGTACTATAGACATTAATGTATACATATTTTCACGTAAGGTAAACCTTTGCTTTGCTTGAACCACTGGACTAGCACAAGCAGGGACCAAATACTCTCTGGGGACTCTGTAGGTGGCCTGGTTCTTCCTGGTTCCCATGGCAACCTTCACTCAAGCACCCGGCCACCGATTTTGGGATGAGAGGCTCCCTGTTGCCATGTCCACCATCTGTCTCCGCAAGATGGAGATTTGTTTTTGTTTATCACCAAACAAAATATCGTCCCACAAGGAGGAAGTAGAAGAAGAAGGAGAAGAAGATGAAGATGAAGAAGAAGAAGAAGATGAAGATGAAGATGAAGAAGAAGAAGAAGAAGATGAAGAAGAGACGATGGCAGCACACCAGACAGATCCCTTCCACTTGTTCATCTAAATTATGCATGTTCTTGATGCATTATGTATCCACTATGAAACACATGCACAGAAATAAAGGTTCTGTTGCGGTTTCATGTTTCATCTCTGTGTAAGCAGGTAGGTAATTTGGCACAGTCATCTATAGACTACCCATTCACACACAGGCTGTCCTGGCAGGTGATCCAACCAGGGCTTGTTCTACATCCAAACAAGCAGTCTGGCTGTTGTCAGTGACTGGTTTGGTGAGCCTGTCGCTGTGAGCTATATCTGTAATGCTGGAGGAAACTCAAATACTTTGACACTGATGTCCGGCGATAGGATACTCATATCCTGTTGGGTATTTTCTGTGGTCATTTGGTCAGCTGGTTGGTCAGCTGGCATTTTGGCCACGACTGTACATCTCATGGAGGGAGGTGGTGAGAGTGCAAATCGATTGGCAAGCTGCTTCCGATTTAATGTGGGCGGTGGGGTAGGGGAGTGGTGACTCACACACACACACACACACAAACACATACACTCATGCCCATAGGAAAGCATGACACTCACACACACACACACACACACACATGTAAACACATGTACACACGCACGTCCACACGCACGCCAACACACACACACACACACACACACACACACACACACACACACACACACACACACGTAAACACCTACACACACACAAACAGAGAAACACACACACATGCACACACACGTCGCATGACTATGATTAATTACCTTGCATAACCTGGAGCACTTTTACTGCAGTAAAATAATGAAACTCTTATTTAGCATGACCACTAAAATCTCTTTCAATTCTGAATTAATGTAGCGTATGAATATCCAAGGTCAAACTAAACAGTCCTCTCAGAATACTATAGTAGCTCGTATCGTTACATGACTGGAGAATAGAATAGGTAATGACTGGGATGACGTACATCTTCAGCTAACTGATCATGGCATACAGATACACAGGGCAGACTCTCTGGGGCCGTTACTCTGACAGCTAGCTTAGCATCGGCATGCCGTCCAAACCCAACAGTGGCATGCTGTCTAAGCCCAAGCATATAGAATTAAGACTCACAGCTGCTTAAATGTTCAATGTGATTGATCTGTACTGCGTGATTGATCTGTCTTCTGCACTTGTGGTTTAGAGCACATTAAGTTTTACCTTGAACTCGTTCCGTTTTTCGATTTCGCCATAGTCAGCATGTTTGCCAAAACCACTTTCTTTCGATACACACATTATTATGATATTTGAAAACAAAACATGCATTGATTTCAGCATAATGTATAACTGTCGGGATTGTCTCTGTGAATGTTATTTTTAAATGATATTTTCAGACCTCATGAGTGCAACGCATACAAAAAAAGAGCTCTCTATGTAAAAACAAACCACTGAACGTTGTGTCAAATCAGTCAAAAGCAAAAGGACAAAACTGAACTGCACCCTATCAACTAAACTAAACTGAAACTCAAAGATTTAATTCCGTTTCGCTCTACTGTAATTCCATTAGATTGTGGAAGCTTTTTAGTCACTCATTAATTCAAACAAGCAACTTTTAATCACTATGAAAAGGATGTAGGCTAACTCTCACCTTAGAAATGATGTCATTCACGCAACAATCAGCTGACCGGCTTTGAAGTGATGTTAGGAGAGGATTAGGACGGAGGAGACGTTCTTTAATTTGTAATAATGAACTTAATGACTGTAACATTCTGTAACATCTCTTACCACTGCTCGTTGTTTTTATGTTTGACTCTAGGTAGGAAAAATTGTTAACTTTCACCTATAGGGAACCTGGAGGGTCTACTGTACTGCACCCCAGCCCCAACACACACACACACACACACACACACACACACACACACACACACACACACACACACACACATACAGACACACACACACACACACACACACACACACACACACACACACACACACACACACACACACCCACACACTTCTCAAAGCTGTGACCTCACCTACCAGTTACAAACAGAACAAAGCCTTCCCCTACATGAGTTATGGCGTCTGTATGGAGCTGTGTGAGGATTGCTCCCGGTTTTCAATTCATCAGATGGCCTAATACAATCGCAGAGGAGGGCCTCCAGATCCTTAACACGATTTATTAGCTCAAATCTCTCAGTGTCTGCTCTTCCACCTCATTTATTCAAGCACCGCTGCCCCCCCGGGTTGAACACCCAGACAACTGGATGGATTCTCTTGCTCTCCACGCTCCTGCTGTGAGCTCAGTGTCTGGCACATATAAATTGCCCGTTTTGTCTGGATTGTTGTTTTTTCACCTGCAAGAGTTAAGTCTGTGGGAAGTAAAATGGAGGGAGTACTGTCGACCTTTCTCTGGTCCCCCTGAAGGAGTTCTTATTGTAGGGGACTATAGTCAAGTAAAAATAGTTTCCTTCCCTCCCTCCTGTTCCCTTCCTGCCCTCTCCATCATCAAAGAAGTCTTTCAAGAAGAGCACTGAGACATCCCTTAATGCTTTTTAAGTGCCTCACCTGACGGCTTGCTCTGTAAGTGTTCCAACAGCATGTTCTTAATAATGTCACCGCAGAGCCCACTCATCCCCCTTCCATCTCTCTATCTCTCCTTCTCTCTCTCTCTCTCTCTCTCTCTCTCTCTCTCTCTTAGGCTGTATCTTTCCTTCATTGTTGTTGATGATCCTGTCGCTCTAAGGAGCACAATTAAAATCCAATCTGCCTGGGTGTGAATGATGATCAAATAAAAGGCAGAAAAATCACGTTTCTGTCATCCTTTGTGAAAGTTCCTTGTGGAACTGTCACAGCACTGTGGGAGGAAAGGCTTCGGAGGAGTGACAGAGGAGACCAACAAGGAGACAATCCATCTGCCAGCATGTAAAAGAGCACTCTACGCACTCTACGCACTCTACGACCAAACTCTTAAATGAACATTAGGGAGCTAAATCGGCTGCTAAATCAGTAGCTATCTCAGGGACGACTTGAGTTATTGTGTCGTTTCTCTGCATTCTGTTGCGTTCAAAATGCAATCAAAATGGAAATCGTGGTAATTTACAAATGCAGAGCCAATGCATAAATGAATCCTTATTTATAAACTCTCACGTATATTTCACAATAGGAATCGCAGTCCTGTCTTTTGTGATGTATGTACTATTCTGCTGTACCAGTATGGCAGTCCACAGCAGACTAAGGACTGGAAGCTATGCATGTTTGAGGAGAAAGCATGTGCCTGTAGAATATTAACAGCCTGGGAATGAATGATAGAAAATGAAAAGGGTTATTTGTTATTTTATGACTGTAAATGCTCTTGACTTCATGAATGATAATGATATAGCCCTCTCTCTCAGGTATACAGTATAACTCAACATCGCCTTGCAGACATACAGCCTAACATCATCAATTCCTTATCTAGCTGAGCTGTCTTTAATCCTATAAGATATATAGTATGCTAATATGACCTAGAGATGTGTTTTATACGTCAGCTTGATGTTAAGTGTTGATATAGTACATCATCTTTTTATGTAGTGCAGACGTATATTTTGTAAATATTTCAGCACCGATTCATCATGTATAAATAACAAACTTCAATGTTTGAGCATGTTGAACTCCCACAGCCAGGTTCCTGTTCTGTTCTTAAACAAGAACATTCACTCCCTGTAACAACTGCTCCGAAAACACAACATAAACCCCTACTGAAGCATCATAAAGAGGCCCAGGTCCAGTCTCTGTTTTAAGACACACTCCTGTGGCCACAATATCCTGTTTTAATTAACGGTAAATCTTGGGTGGTTAAGCCACAGTAATAGTGCCAGGCATTATTTTATTGCCTACAGTAGGTTTGGGAATTCTCCCTACTCTACTCAGCTCATGAGTGCAGTAGTTAGACCTTGTCTAAGACTCCTCAACGACAATTATTAGTTGCATTGTGGCGTCTTTCGATGAACTTCACGACCAAGATGAATCTCTAAACCGCAGTATGAACAATAGATACACTCTTTACTGTAGGTACAGGATTATATTTTATAAGTATGCGAGCACAACTGATTCAAAAACATCAATAGTTCAAAATAGTCAGTTCTAGTGTTTGGCTAATGGTGTTTTTCACGAGCAAGGGCACTGGATGAGAACCCTTTTTGAACCCTTTTTGGTTCCATTTAGAACCTTCTGTGAAAAGGGTTCTATGTGGAACCCAAAAGGGGTCTTGCAAAAGGGTTTTGCATTTAACCCAAAATGATTCTTCAAAGGGTTTTCTAAGAGTGTATCTCTCTCTCTTCTCCTTCCCTCCTGTCTCTCTCTCTCTCTCTCTCTCTCTCTCTCTCTCTCTGTCGTTCTCTCTCTGGATGAAAACATGATGGAAATAACTTGAGAGGTCATCGTCGGAAAAAAGCTCTCAGTCCTCAATGCGGAATAATGGCCGTTCTGTTGGGGATTCCCGAGCGGGCTGCATTTCTCACCCACGCATCCTCAATTACCAGGCCACAGATGGTCCCCACTCAGAGAGAGGGAGCTGGGGAACCAGGCTCTGGGACAAATACTTAGCCGCGTTTATCACACTGTTCCTACAGACACCACACCTGTACGCAAGCATGTACATGCACAGGCAGGCCGACAAGCACACATGCACACAAACACACACACACACACACACACACACACACACACACACACACACATACACACACACACACACACACACGTGCGATGTACTGTAGCTACTGTCACTACTCAGTACATTTCCCCCCCAAAAAAAGATAGAGGAATTTAACTATTATTCTAGCCCTTGAACTTCAAATCACTGCTTCCCGTCTCGCCACTTTGCACCACCACTTTGCTCCACTTCACCTATTTTTATCTTTCTCAGTGATTCAGTCATTTCAGTTTCTGTCATACAGACTAGTCAGCTTTCAGTAACTTACTGTCGTGTGTTGGACAAAGTAGTTTTGATGTTGTAAACTACTTTTTCAAAGTAGCTTTAGTTTGACAAACTATATGTCTCTCCTGGGTAGCTTTAGTGTAGTTCAACTTCCCTTGTGAAGTAATTTGTCATTTAGCAAAATACATTTAGTAGCTTCTCCAACACTGAGTACACTTTGTCTGAATCACCTCTGTTGTTAAAACAAAGACGTATCCAAGAATATTTTTCCCACAGACACATCTGCTTCGGAGAGCAGGTTAATCATTGTCTCTGGCAAGTGATGTAACAATTTGGCAACGATGCAGGCCTGTGTTCACACAATAGAGATGTCCGCCAACAGATATCTGCCCCCCTGGAAACTGATTTTCATCAGGAGAAATCAGTTCCTCTGCCTATTATCATACATTCTTCTCTTCGGGGACAATCAAAGTCTATCTATTAATGTATGCATAATGCATCGTGTCATGTTTGGGTAACAGGATTGCCGGATGGTTACAGTAAGACTTCCAAAAGCAAACGTCACCTGCTATTATTAGAATGAAGACGGGAGGTGGCGTATGATGGAGCGTTTTCCATCCCTGTGAGCATCCACAGCCATGTGTCATTGGAGGATGTTGGAACGGCCTAATGAAGAGGAATTGTTTCCGTCTACTCACATTAGCCACCGCGCCGTGCAATGCAAGCTGTGAAATCGATCATATTACGCTAGCTAATTACGCGCACATAATTGCACCGTGTTCAGAACATTATCACTTCTGATGAAAAGCAAATAAATGCTTTTCGGAATGGTGTGGAAACAGCCAAGTCACTCGTAGGTCAGGTTGGCATGGACCAAACCACACACTTTCTTTATACTTTTATGTTTCACCAAGGAAAAATGTAGAGCTGTTAGGAGAAAAAGGCAAAAGACATAGAGGGAAGGCATGTGGCCTAATTTGGACAGCCCCCCCGCCTCAGTAGCCCGCCATTGTGAAAGATTGAACTAGAAATGTAATTTAATAATTCCACGCTGCTGAATCAGGGTGGTTATGTGTGTAACAGTGGAGGCTGGTGGAGGTTGAAATCGGAGGATAGGCCTTGTAATATGTGGAATGGAATAAGGAATGGCATCAAACCACTGGTGTGTAACTGTGCCGAGGATTAATTCATTTATATTATAAATTAACAGCAAATTGTTTTGTTAGTCTCGATCACTAGAGAGGCAGGGCTGTTTTGGCCATATGTGTCGTGGGTGTTTGCTGCTGTCGAGGAAGGATGTGAAAAAAGGTGTCACTTTGAGAGGAAATCGACATATGTGCAAGAGAAGACTAGCTTTTGTCAGCAGAAAAACATATTCCCACCATTTCAGAATCTTCTACATCTCCATATTAAGTTTTGAACGCATATTAAGTTGAGGACACATTCTTCAGAGGATTGAAGAAATGTCTGTTTGTTATGGTCCAATTGTGAGTTATTCTCGTCTGTGTTATGCACTTTGCATTCTGTGCATTGGGGCTGGAACAATGGCTTAGTGTTCATGTGTGCTTGCCTCTCCTGAGGTGAGCTGCCCTACTTCTGTTTCCCTGCAGATACAATGCAGTCAGACTGATGCATCTTGGGTAACACCAGAGGCCTTCTCTCACTCTCTTTCTCTCTCCCTGACAAGCCGTGTGCGTCTTGTTGAAGAGGGTGCTCTCAGCACCATAGATATTACGATCATAATAGATTTCTACACAGTTAGGGACGAGGCATTTACCAACCTGACAACCTAAAGCCCGGCCTGACCTATATGCCTCCCCTCAATAGATGTTATCTCAGGCAGTTGTCCAGAGAGTTGCTGCACAGCTCTTTTCATTCAACAAGTAATCATGTTGTGTTTGTCATTGGTGAAAACATCATTGATTTCCTCTTTATGTCCTCCTTCTATTAGAGTTGATACAGTATATTTCACCAGTCTCTCTACGAGTGGACACTGGTTAGCATCTTAACCAAGTTATTGGCTAACGTCTCTCTATTGACACCTGTTGTCAATGGCTATGACGTAGATGTCCTTCAACCCTCTGCCCTTCATCTCAGTGAGTGTGAGTGTGTGTGTGTGTGTATGTGTATGTATTTATAGCCCTCAAATACAGCACGGCCCATTGCGTCATTAGTGTCTGTGGAGGCTGCCCCCCTCCCTTCCCATCCACCCACCTCTCCACTTGATGAAGCGCCCCGCCACACACACACACACACACACACACCCAGGGTGGTCTGCACTCCACCTGGGAGAGCAGGTCCACAGCCAGTGACAGGGTGTAATTAAATTCTCCTCAGGGAGGCAGCCAGGGGCGAAGTCAAGAGCGCTCAGGTGGGGCCTTGCTCAGATGAGTCAACGCCACAGTGACAGGTCCCATCCACTATGTAGTGGGTATTATGGGCTGTGGTGGCGGTGGGGGGGGAGATAAGTAACGGGAGACTGGGTTAGGAAAGGCAGGTGACAGGGAGCAGAGTTATAGGAAGTCGTTGACAGAGGAAAGGTTGGAGGATGGCATTGGGTTTTTCACAAGGCAGAGATGAGCTGAAGAGGGAGATTAGTCATGACTGTCGTCTGCAAAGGGCTGATTACACAGATTATTGAATGAGAGGAGGTTATGAGTCGGTGAGGAGGTGTTATAGATACAGTAAAAGCTCAGGAAATGAGGTAAGTTCCTATTGAGTTGTCACCTTTGGCAGAAAAGGTATGATACTGAAGCACATCAAATGGATGATTCTTTTACTGACTTGGTGTTAGGGTTTCTGATGGCTTTTCATGGAGTGATTATTTGTCGTCACGTACAACATATTGGCTGAGGGAAGAAAAGGCAGACTGTTTGTGCAACAGTGTTTACAGGTTGGCAAAGACACTCAAACTCTCTCTCTGTCTCTCTCTCGCACGCGCTCTCTTGTTCGCTCTCCCTCTCTCTCTTTTGGTTGCACAAAACACACACACACACACGCACACACACACACACACACACACACACACACACACACATTCTATCAACAATCCAATCAACCACAAGTCAAGCACAAATATATTTGAGTATTCAAGCCTATATGTTGAAATCCTGACCACTAGAATTCCCTATAAGGGCACATAAGTATAGGAGGTTTGTTGTTGGCCAGTCAACCATCACAGAGTCTTTTCATGTCTTCCTTCATTGTTAAAACTAGCACATACTGTAGCTCTATAGTCTAATTCAACAGAGAATAACTGGAGTGACTATGTGGCAGTCTATGATTGAGATATTTTCCTTTTAGGTTTTTTAATGTTTGTTTGTATGTTTATTTATTTTGAGACATTTCCTTTTCGGTCAGCAGACTCAGAATAGAATAGGAAGTCAGCACTTTTGTCCAGGAGATACTCTTATCTGTTGATGAAATGTGCATGATTCTCCTGGGTTTTATATTCAAAGTATTTTGAACCATGCGTAGCAGATAATACTTTTCCTTTCATTAACATTTAAATGGAATTGTTTGATTGCATTTTCGACACATAGCAATATTGCTGCATGCATATTTTTCTCTCTTTTGTTTCTTGTTTTTGCTCAGCAATCATTGCGCAATCTTTCCTCTCATACGAGAGGTTAATGTTCATCCTTGAAGGTGTTCTGAACATAAATACTCTTAGTTGAGTGTCAGTTCCTGTCTCTAAGAGTAGGACTCTGAATGTATGTCTGAAGGTCATTGACGTCAATTACACCATTGAGTTTTGATTGCAAACCTTCCGAAGTCAGTTCATCTACATCCGCCAACTACAAGAGGTACAATAAGGCTTTTGAAAATGACATTAAGATTCAGTTGCTATGGCAACCAGGAACACATTCACCCGCTAAGTGCACTTAAGTGTTTTTACCGGCCTAAAAATCCTGTCTCTTCAAAAAAAGAAGTGAGCCAATTCACTTGCAAATATACAGAGAAACTCAGACCTTGAATAATTTCTCCTTTCTCTAAATTTCCTGACTTCTTCTGAAAATCTCAATATGTTCTTTCCTCTCACAGAGAGGCTAGGCCTATATAAAATACCACTCTTGACGTTGCTTGTTGCAGGGAGCACCATCTGGCTCCACTTGGCTGTGGCGTCTTACTGGTAGCCTAGTTGCTAAATCAGAAAGGTTCATAATCAGGAGGGGACAGCCAGGTGCACAGGGCTGACATTCTCCAATTGTTCTGTTTCTACAGTCGGAGTGTCTATATCATTGCCAGATCCCTCTCCTTCATAACACAGAAGAAAGCTCTCCGCTGCCACTGGAGTGTGAAGTGCTCCATAATCCCATTCATGAGGTGATTGGAACTTTCATTCTTGGAGAGCTATCTGTTATGTTGCTGCCTCCGAACAGACCTGGGAAATACAAAGGATGTATTCGACTGAATGTCTTGTGCAATTCCTTCTATTTCCTAGTCAGCCTAAAGTTTTAGAAGCCCTCTGCAATGGGTAGTATTTTTTTAGAAAATACTGTAGATTTGCCTGAGCCTCCTTTAGTGTTTTTTGGGGAGACAAGGGGGAGCAATAATGTTACCTAAGAATACATTAACCTTTCTCCACTGTAAATGTCACAGCTGTGTGTCTCGATGTGTACCCTTCATGGGGTATTAGATGATCATAACAACTTCCTCTTTATCTAATGAGAAACCATCGAGCAACGAAACCAGAGGTTTTTTAAAATATGCTTTACTTACGTTATAACTCTGGTAATAATAAATCACTCCATTCCGATCTCTCCATTCCATTCCTTGTGATGAAAATAGCATTAACATGGTTCCACAGCCTATCTGAAAGGATGGGCATTACAGGAGCTAAAGTAGGCCTTACTCATGATTTATGCCGACACCATCTCCTCCAAGTATGGATCCAGCCTTTCACTCTGTGTGTGATGGGCCTGACACTTCATTTCAGCTTTACATTCACACGCCTGGGGAACCCATTCAGATGGAGAGCATGATACATTTTAAAACCTCACACTGCTTACATAGCCCTTCTATTCTTCTGCACAGCCCAGCCAAGGACATAAATCCTAATGCAGTGAAGGCAGGGAGAGAGGGAGAGGAAGAGAGAGAGAGAGAGAGAGAGAGAGAAAGAGAGAGAGAAAGAGCACGGGACATTGCATTCTCACTGGAGCAGATTATGGGTGTGATGGAAGGGGTCTGTAAATTACAGGTAATTTGTGTCATGAGCTGGAGGACTTAAATCACCAGAATCAATGTCAGGGAGGAGAGACGTCCTGCATAGTCAACACTGCTCATCATAGAAGAGAGGGGTGGAATGGAGGAATATGAGAGGAGTGAACGAAGGAGGAGGGAAGGAAGAGTGACAGAAAGAGAGAGAGAGTGACAGAGAGGGGAGGGAGTCAGAAAGAAGGGGAACCATTTTTCTTGTCTTACTGGCTCGTAAATGCATGGCTCATTAGAGTTGAGAAATGTATAACACTGGGTTCAAAACTTAATGGTTCAACATCGACCTTGACCAGAGAGTTTAGAAACTGTTTCTCTAGGTGGAATACTTGTGGCAGGTGTTAATAGGGTTAATAGATTGCATTGTTCTCAAGGACACTAGTCAATAAAATGAAACCATACATGTCAACAGCATTCTTCACCTGAGTCTCTTTAGATACGTCACACTTCCGACCCACAGATTGACAATAGTGAATATAGATGGAATGAACCTCAGTTTTCCTCTTAGTATACTGAAGTAGCCTACAATACAATAATGCATCCTAGCTCATTGTTGTCCGAGGTTGTTTGCCTGTATGTCAGTTTAATGAAAACAGTCTGTCAGAGCAGTGGCCTTGGGCTCTCTACACTCTGTCTCTGAGTCAGCACTCCAGAGTGATGGACAGCCCCCAGACGGAAGTGAAGAGGCCAAGTAGGATAGACAAGGAAATGAATCCGTTCCCATACTGACAGTAGAATTGTGTTTTGGAGGACAAATCTGCTGAATAGTGTGGAAAGCAAATCAGAGCATTCACCTCAATTTCAAATGTCATCCATTTTTTGGCATGTGTGCAACCGTCATCGAATTGTCCCGAATTCACCCTCCAACAAAACTGTGGCCTTAAATTGTACGTTCTATTTGTATTGTTGTTTATTTTTTTTTCTGAGTATCTGTGTGACTTCAGCGGGAGAATTGGCATCGTGCCTGGGCAGTGGGACCTCACCAACAGACTGTCATCTATCACGATGTAGCCAACAACCAGTCTGAACAAACATCCAATAATTTCTCCCTTTGTGAATGCAAACATTTGTTGCATATATTCATCTAACACTGTAGCTTAAATACAGTGTCTAATCATGCTCACCTGTTAACCTGACAACTGCTATTTCATCAATTCATTACATTCAAATATATTCATGGCAATGGCTATAAGGGATTAGCTACTGCTACGGTGCGGATTTAGGAATTCCATCCGTGTAGGTCTGAGATCATTTGGCAAGATACTCAGTAACCATAGGCTAAGCAAACAGTCGACCCAATGAAATGGTAAACTGTTTTATCTATCTCTCCTGTCAAAGAGAGAGATAGGGGGAGGGAGAGGAAGAGAGAGGTGGACACAAAATAGGAGAGAGAGAGAGAGAGAGAGAGAGAGAGAGAGAGAGAGAGAGAGAAAGAATCATCTAGCTGTTACTGACAGAATGATGTCAACATAGAGAGATAAGAAAATCCCATTTATAGAATGTGGACGGTCAGCACTTTCTGCCGTAACCCATTATCAGAACAGGTCATAACATAGGTCATTGGAGGAGATAGAGGTCTTCCATTGGTTGGGCGTTAGGAGTGTTTAAGTGAACATAACTGTCATGGTTATAGACACCGTAGCGGGTAACATTCGATGTATAGATGTATGTGTCTATGGTAACAACATCAGGACAAAGAAACAAGGAAAGGAAATCATTTAAAAGTGGATCCATAAGTGGTTTTAGGCACCTGAAACAACCTGTTCAGGGTGATAATGTGTTGCCACAGTGGCTGTCACAGTTTTTGTGTGCACTTATCAGGGGGAGTGAACAGTTTCTCCAAAGGTTTCTAGCTTTTTTGGCTAAGTGCACAGAGTTGGTCCAAATTCCTAAATCTTGCTAATGGTGCTGTAGTTCATGTACTGCTATGATGTGTTTTCATGGTCCGTTGATTACAGAAAGTTCCAGCAGCCTGAAAACACTGAGGAGGGGCCTTGATAATGACTTTGCTTTCAAGCAAAAGGATCCTGTGCGATAATTGATGACAGGCTGCTTGCACTGTTTTACTTTTTGCACTGTTTTTCAAGTGCAAGGTGGCCTACTATTTTTGTTTCTGTCATATATGAATGGTAAACTCTCTGCAGTGATGTGGGTGTGTTGTTACTGTTTATAGTGATGATTAAAAGATTAATACAATCAAAAAGTACTTACAAACAATGTTATAAAGGCAACCATTATGTGAAGTGATCAGTCATTTGACCATCCCCCTTCTATCTCCCCGCCATCTCATTGTGAGTCAGCTTTAGACTTTTGAAAGTCGCTAACTAGCCTTTCCCTCTGCTCTTTTTTGTTTATGTCCTTTGAAAAACATCTCTGCCGTTTAACTGTCTATAGCTCTCTTCCTCCTCTCCACATCACACTTGTAATTGCAGGTCCCTGCCCTCATAGCGATCAAACCGGCACAATTAAAAGGAGAGAGATTTTCTTAACCACTCGATCAGCTTATGAAGAGGGAGACTCTCACCCAAGCTGTGCCGTTATCTGGACGACAGAACTTTCCGGGCAAAGTTTAAAGCAAAAAATTAATTGGGACAATCTATGGTGGCTGTAACGATTCCCAAAGAGGATATCTTGATCTGTGTTCTTAAGGACACATGCAACATTTTAGTTGAAAGAGTCGTGTTTGGGGGTTGTGCACATTGTATAACTTTCACAGAAGATGCCATATTAGCTCACTAGATTCAAAGACACTGACTCTGAGATGCAGTGTTTGATTGCCTTATAATCAGAAACTTTCTCCAGCAGCTCACACTGAAATCATATGGATCACATGGATAAACTAGCAGCATGAGAGAGATGATGATGGAAGGGAGAGTTCATGTCAGATCTGACAGGAAGCCCAAAGCAAACGAGGAAAAAATCCTTGCGTCATGGAGCTCATCATGTCAACAGTGGACAGCCTCAAAAGAGGAAGCTGAAGAATATGATGTACTAGAGAAGAAGAGAAGAAGCTTGAAGTTTCACCCTGACATGCCAACTCTAGCGCTGGTAAGCTTGATAAATGAACACCTTCAGAGCTGTGGGTTGGAGCTTTGTGGTGCATTCCCCTCTCAGGCAAACAGCGAATCAATTACATCTCAGCCAGTCTGACTGGTGCCCCTCCAGGAATACTGGCTGTAATCTGAATTGAGCCTTTAGCAATCAGCAATATGTCGACTGCCCCCGTCCCCCCCGTCCCTCCCCCAGTCCCCAGTCCCCTGTCCCCCCAACCCTCTCCCCTGACAAAGACCATACTGGGTCCTACTGAAAGCATTGCCATCAAACCTTTGTATTCTTACACAGGGCTTTAATTTCCGTACTCAAGCTACAGTGGAATACAGCTAAGGTACTTACACAGTTTGGGATTATTGTTTAGGGTTGGGATTTCATTTTCCAACTAGATAATGAGAGGTACTTGATTATTTGTCTTGTGATTGAACACATACTGTAGCTGCATCAACCCTGCTATGTCAGCCCAGGTGTACTGTACCTAGTCTTTCCGAGTTGCTATTAAGTCCACTTCTTACAGGTCTGCCTCGTCCATTTTCCAGGCTGGTCCACTCTGGTGCTAGAGCATTATTATGAATGCAACACAG
The DNA here is from genome assembly GCF_951799395.1 of Argentina silus. Taxonomy (NCBI): domain Eukaryota; kingdom Metazoa; phylum Chordata; class Actinopteri; order Argentiniformes; family Argentinidae; genus Argentina; species Argentina silus. The sequence goes on from NC_139671.1 coordinate 13,015,574, forward strand.
GCCTTAATGGGTGAGATGGATGGTACCAGGAGCTAATGCATTAAAGAAAAGAAGTCATACATACTGTAGATAGATAGATAGCCCATCTCCTCGGAAAAAGGGCAATTGCTTTCATGATTATGTTGAACTTCATTTTGTAAGAAACAATTCATCACTAAAGCGAAACACACACAAACACAGACCTGCTATTTGACCTGCTATTTACAGTGCCTTCGGAAAGTATTCAGACCCCTTCACTTTTGCCACATTTTGTTGTGTTATAGACTAAATTTAAAATGGATTAAATTAAAATAATTTGCCATCAATCCACACATAATACCCCAGAATGACAAAGCGAAAACAGGTTTTTAGAAATTTCAGTAAATTTGTATATAAGTATTCATGACACTTTTAAAATGAGCTAAAATGCAAAAATGTCAACAACAAATCACTCAATAAGTTGAATTGAGTCCATCTTAATGCAAGGATAATAGTTCATGTAATTTTGGAACTAATATCTTTGTTTTTATAGTGTCTCTGATTTCCATAGGAATCAATTACACACTGTGTGGATCAGAAACAATGTGTTTCCATTGCTGTGAGTCATGACCAATAACCAGGACACCACTTCTGTGTGACACCACTGCCCATCGAGCCCTATTGTACCAGACAGGTTTCAGACATACGGTCACCATGGTTACGATTGTAGAGTAGCAAGCTGGGTGATGGTGTGTGTGGCCAGTTGCACTCGGCTGTTGTCTGCTGTGTGTGCAGACAGGGGTGACAATAAAGTCAGCTGTGATGGATGATGTCAGCCTGTACTCAGAGCGGTGGAGGTTGTGTGGCACTGTGGCTCAGGTCATGGTCAACACAATGCATGACACTTCCTCTTACTCATACTAAGTCACACAGGCCTACAACGTTTGAGTCAGATATAAAAGGCAAGCTTGGTTCATAGAATGAAATCAATTGCCCATGTTATAATGGACGATTGAGGAAATGTTTGAAAATATGATTATTAGATTAGATTAGATTAGATTCAACTTTATTGTCATTGTGCAGAGTACAAGTACAGAGACAACGAAATGCAGTTAGCGTCTAACCAGAAGTGCAAAATAGCAGAAAGTGCAATGAACAGTATATACAGGTAGTGCAATATATGAGCAGTAAGTAGTGCAGTATAGTATATGACTGCTGATAACAGTGAATGTGTGTGTCTGTGTGTTACACTCATAGAGCTCCAATTTGTCAAATGCCAAAAAGTTCCACGATGAAAGCAAAGTCAGCCATCTTTACCGCAATCTTAATAAATAATAATAGAAGCGATAATCCAATAGGAGTTATAAAATACTGCAATTAGTGTTTGCATGATATGCAATGCATTGTCAGACTGTTTAGAAAAACCTTTGTCGAATAATCACAGTTTTTTCCAAAACATTGTTAAAGACAAGGTTCAATCAACATCATGCTGTAGAGTAATGAGTAGTTAGGTATTTTTTACTCTGCTCAGCACTATTTGCTCAAGCAAATTGGAGCCCTTTATGTGTGTGAGTATGTGTGTGTGTGTGTGTGTGTGTGTGTGTGTGTGTGTATGCTCACAAACTTGCACACCCATATCAGAGGGGAAAACGTGCATGCGTGAGCCCAAATCATCTCCAAAGCAGGCTGTCCTGGGGGGTGAGTGGATCCGCTCAGGCCTGATCATATTACACACAGAGTTAGCGTTGGCGCTCTGTAGCCTGGGAAGCTACAGGGGAAGCAGGAGGCTTGGACCCCTCAGCCAAGGCTCTGAACCGGGGATGGGGATTAGTTTAGAGCAGGGAGAAGGGCTGGAGGACTGTGGAGACGGGTAGGTGGGTGGGAACACAGGCTTATCAAAGAGCAGGGGCGCTCGTGCCAGTGTCCCATCTCGGAGGGAGGAGAATCTGGAGCATAAATATTCAACTTTGTTTCTTTCATCCTCTCATTCTCTGCCTCTCTCCTTTTTCCCTATTATGCTTCTTGCTACCTCTTTCTTTCTCGCTCTCTCTTTCCTTTGTCTGTTCCATTCTAAAGTGATTGACCCCCCCCACCCTCTCTTTCTCTCTGCCTTTACCTCTCTCTCCTTCTCTCCCTGTTATGTTTCCTACGACACTATGTCCTCATCCTGAAGGGGTAATGTTATCCACTCATGCTTGAAGTGCAGCTACCTTGTCCTCAACTCCTTCAGGAGCACCATGGCCCCATGCATGACCAGCTTCAAACACAGGAGAACATCCGCAGCGCCACAGAGACCGGCAGGGAACACAGCACAAACCTACCAAACAAACAAGCAACCAACCAATCAGCCAAGACTGTAAATGCTGGATACACCTTTGGAAAATCTTGGCATGAATCCAGATGAAAGATAACCACAAGGGTGAAAACCAATTATGTTTTTTTTTTCCTTCTTAAAAATCTTGCTCTTGGTTTTCTTGGCTTCTCGTTATCTCTCTACCCCCCCCCCCCCCCCCCTCCCCCTCTCTCTCTCTCTCCCCCTCATTTTTACTCCGTGCTTTGATGCAAGAGGTAAGATAAAGTATCTGTGCATTAAAACAGCAAAAAAATATACTTGATGTAAATGGATGCCAAAAAGCAACGCTTTCTTCTATGCAGCCTCTCCTATCTCTGAAGCAGCCATTGCCTCTCTTTCGTTCCTTGATAAACGTGTGCATAATGACATGGTGAATGATTTAAGGCCCAGAGAGACTTTCGACTATAGAGTCTAACAGGCCAAATGGTGTTCCATGTGTGGAGCTAAGCTGTCCAATCCCAGCTGGCACACAAGTCTGGGCACCGCTGCCGCGGTTCACATGCCGTAAAATGAGCCGGAGGCCAAGGCTTTGAATCGCTCCGCCGCGGGACCTCCAAGCAGAGGCAAAACAATCAGTAGCTTGAAATAGAAGTGCGATTGCAGGGTGGAAAGGGCAACAGGACTCGTACACAGACACACACACAGACAGTGCCCCCACAGGAGCACTGCCTGTATGATTGCTTCTGAAGTTGGCAGGGTCTACCAAAGGGTCATTGTTCTGAAAGAATATAATAGGAACATGGATTTGTTTTATGCTAGTTGTATTCGATGCTAGCGGCTCTAATTCCTCCTGTAGAGAAATTTTGTGGAATGTGTCATATACGTATGTGTACAGAGGAACTGAATAAATGCTGAACTGTAATAGAAGTTAATCCTAACCCTAACAAAAAAAATATAAGAAAAATCATTTGGAGGAAAGAAAAATGTCACACAGGTAGTTTCCTAGCATTTGAAAATGTTCTTTTCTTGTCTCTACAGTACCATGAGTTCAGTAGACCCGCAGCACTTTGAGAAGTGTGAGTTCTTAATTGCTTTCTATCTCTGAGCTCTCAGACACATGTCCCTTTGTTATCGCCACCACAACGAGGGGCTGGAGAGAAGGAACTGAAATTAAAAGTTTTCATTCTCAACAGAACATGTTATGCAACGAGAAACGCTCCACATTGGTGTGGAAGACTGGGTGAGTTACCCAAGTGCTTTGAGACCTATGGAAAAACACAATATCTCACAACAAGAAGCTCAGTGTATTGGATGTTGAATTCCTCACCGCCGGACAGGTCCCAGCCATAGCACAAAGTTGGGGTCACTTCATTTAATTCAGGAAGTGATTTGAAATTGCAATTCCTGAATTCACTGATGGAGCCCTGTTTGTCTGTAGCTTTGTACCACCAGTGAGAGCAGGGGCCAGGCAAACTGGTTAGACTAGCCCTTGCCTTCCCCCCTGGGGAAATCCTGTCACTGTGGCCCCCAGCCCTCCCCTTCTCCCCCTGGCCCTCTTCTCTTCAGGCTATCAGGCCACAAGAGAAGGACAAACATGGCCCGGGCAACCTCAATTCTCTCTGAAATACAGAGGGAGTGGGTTCATCAGAGGGCAGAGAGATAGAGAGAGAGAGGGGAGGGGGGGGGGAGTGATAACATATTCTCTACTTTTTTTCCTGAATTTGAAAGGAAGAGACTGGTTAAAGAGATGTGGTGGAGACTCCCATTAGTTATAGTAGCCTACATTATAGTGTAACAAGTGAGCATAGCTGGTGACATGCCTCAGAAGAGCTATTCAGATTAAAATACTTATAAGCTCCAGCATTCAGTCCCAACAGTCAATGTGAGAATGGGAACACATTTGCAGAATTCTTGCATAACCGCCAACCTCATTTTTTCTGATTGACTATTCAAAGGACAACTGTGATGCAAATAGCCATAACAACATGCAAGCTGTTTTTCTGTCTGGTATGCATGTAGTCTAATTTGTTTTATGATTCATAACAATATTTCTTCTTTCCCCCCCCCTGTGTTTTCTTCTCTTTCAGATATATCTCCTGTGTATTTAACAGAGTACATTGTGTATGACAAACACCTGTTCCAGTTATTCAAGACGTGATAGATCAGTACAGTCACTCCTGCAGAGTTGAATATTTTCTCAAGGAGTCTGACTCATCGTGATCCAGCTTTACCAACACTGTACACCACAATGGAAGAGTTAATCCCATATCACAGTCTCACATACATATCTAATGTGAAAAGAACGATACATATCAAGTGTGAAAAGATTACCAGTATCCAAACATGAAATCTACACTTGTACATAACTTCTGCATTTAATGTGCTGTCATATCTCGACAAATGTGCTGAGATCCATTACAAATCAAGCCTGCTGCCTCCAATGGGGTAAAGCTTTGAGTTGGCATGTTGTTCCCAAGTTAAGTCATGATAATTGTATTCAAATAGGTAATAGTTTATAGTTCATAAAGATAAAATGAAGAGCAACAGTGTTCTTTTAAATCAGCTCCAATCACTAAGGGCTGCAGTATTCACTGGTTTTTATTCATGCACTTTATTCAGGTGCTGACTTAAACCTTGGTGGTGTTCCAATTCTGGAATCAATAAGTGATAATAATATATGCCTTTTAGCTGACGCTTTTATCCAAAGCAACTTACATTGCAGAGAGTGCACACATTTCAGTATATATGGTCCCAGCAGGAATCAAACCCACAACCTAAACGTTGTTAGCGCCATGCTCTACCAACTGAGCCACAGAGGACCAATACGTGATATGTATTGATCTGCTAACCAATAAGGAGAACTCAAAACCAAGAGTTTGTGCTTCCCTGTTTAAAACTATAAACCGCCATGTACTAACACAGGATCAGTTCAGTTCCCATGGTGAAAATTAGCATTTCTACTGTCTTCTGTCTGACAAAAAAAATAGAATGCAGGGGAAGTGTGATTGTTCTTCTATTGTTCTTAATGGGGGTCCTTAAGTGATTAAGTGAGCCCACTGTAGATGTGCACTCGAAAGATAATAGACCTGTAAATGGTAAATCGTAAGAGATTCTTGAGGTGTAAATGTGTCCAGCTCGCCTCAGTTTACCGGAGATCCAGAAAGAGTTTCAGATGAGCCAATCTCCATGTTCAGCAACCATGCAGGAAAGTTAGATACACTCAGCAGTTTCTGAAGCATCTGGGTTCCGCTGCAGGGCGAGTGAAATTGGAAATGAACACACCACAATGCCCAGAGAGCATTGTCAACTGTGGAAACAATGGTTGGACAACTGTGAATGTGAAGACATAACACAGTCCCTTCAAGCGGGAACCAGTATAGATTGGTAATACAGACAATGATTATCTGAGCCACTCGTTGTAACTCAATTCACTCTGGTCTCCAGGGAGCGTATCCTTCATTCAGCAGTAAGTGAACGTGTTTACCTGACAATGAGCGGTATCAGCATTAAAGGATCATCGTTTATCTGTTCTTTTAGGCCATGTTTTGCTTTAATGTCCGTTTTTTAAATGTTTATAAAAGCCTGGTATTTAATGACATGGTGAAATATAATTAGGCAGTCATTACTAAATAATAGTACATTTCTTTTGGGGGGGCGGGGGGGCACATTAAAACAACTGCCACTGTTGACAATTTGGTATCAGTTTGTTGTTTGTGTTGAGAAGTTAAGAAGAGTATAGTGCCAATATAAGAAAGGGAAGGACAACACAGATCTCACTATGGGCTGTGAAAAGAACTGAGAGTAAAAGGAACTATATAACTCAGCCCTGAACTATATACTGTAGCTAAGCCCTGAACTATATACTGTAGCTAAGCCCTGACATAAACAGCACAAAATAATGCAATGTGAGAAAAATGTATTCTCTCATTCGTCCATGGTCATATTTCAGCCATGCACCTGTTTGCGCACAGAAGGTTAACGTGATACATTATATTGCTCTTTTTTATTTCATAGTGGAAAAGGTCAGAGATTGTTAGAGAGACGATTGTGCCGCTACAATAACATGTTCTTTTTGTCACCTTTCGAGTAGCCTCAGCTCCTTAGAATAACAATTTCATGCCGTCTTGTACTCCTGTCTGGTGCTCAGTCTGGTATATTTTCACCGTGTTTGCCACACACATGTGACTAGTAGACCTACATGCTCTGTATGGTGTAACAACAACCTCTGGTCTACAGGGACCTTAATGGAGTGTGATAGAAAACCCGTTGGTAACTGCCAGGACACCTCTCTTCCTTTCTTGTTATCGTTTCTACAATGGCGGTGCTTTGAGTGCACTGTAGTTGACAGAGGCAATCACAGTTAATATTGATAAATCAGGGGACTGAATCTCAAAGAAGGCAGGAGAAAGAGAACAGACAGAACACAACATTGCGACACAAGACTGCATATACAGTAGGGATGAGTAGTGGTAACATGATTACTTCATCAGATGTTCCATCGCTGCTGTCATTCTCTTTCATGTCTCCATGTCCCCCGTGTGGTTCACATACAATGCTTTGCCTGGAGGGAGTTGTCATGTTGCCGTGGACATGGCAGGTAGTTACACTTGAGAACTACGAATGTAGCATCATGTTTATACATTATGTTCATCCTAAACCATCCACTCATAAACCATATATCTTTGCACATCTCCTGTTCTCGTAGCCTGATCAAGCAAAGTTATTACAATTTGGTAAAACATAGCCTAGTGGGAAAGTAAGTAGGAACATGCACAGATATTTGGATGGATGGGTGTTCATGGTGAAAATGAAAGGGCAACAAATCAATCACCAACATTTGAAAGCACTTTTCCCTTTGCCTGAGAAAAGCTTTGGTTTCCCCCAGGTCTCTTTCTCCTCATGGGTGATAATGGCAGACCGAAACTCACATTACCACCATTACCACAGTATTGAATTGAGAACAATAGTGTAGTAATGAGGGAAATTGTTGAATAGACAATTTGCACCATTAATGCACAATAAGGCCTTTTTCTATGTGAATGAAGAACTGTAGGCCAATCACATTTAGGGGTAGGCTAATTATTGAAAGTCAGCTCAGGCAAGATCTAATACAAACAAATGCTGAGTAGGAAACATGCAGGGTGTAGTTTACAATGGCAAGACAGCTAATGGATGCACAGGAAACATTGGAAATGCTCCAGGATGGAGATGACTCAGACGGAGGGAAGGAAACTGATGCTGAGATCGATGATAACTCTGTGAGCTGTTCTTCTGATTCAGACTTTGACGTTGACACCTGGTTAGAAGACTTCTGACGTCTAACTGCTGCCATGGTCATGAGACAGCAGACTACGAGGGATGGACCAGCTTGGATACAACAGCCACTCTACAAGGCAACAGGCACACTGCGCATGTAATATTGGAAATCCTCCGGGATGTGGGTGAGCTGGACTTCGGAACGAGGATGACATGGAAGAAATTAGTTATTTTGATACTGACTTTGAGCCTCGGTGCAAAAAAAGCCAAATTGGAACCAACCGTGCCAGTGTCACCACCTGCTGCCATGGTGATGCGACAAGACACTGGGAGGGATGGCACAGTTAGGATATAACAGACACTTGGCAACGCAACCGGAAAACTGTCATTATCACACTACAAAGCAGCTGCACTCGACAGTTTCCATTGTTTATGTGAGATGGAGATGGTGCAGCACAGCAGAGACTGTGCCGTTGCTAAGGCGCAGAAAGGGCACAAGGACACAATGTGTGGGACACATACAACAACATTACTCCTCGTACACCTTCCTTTTACTGCAGTTGATTGGCAGTAGTTTCACATGTGCTTTCCAGTGCCTGGATGTGAGAGGCCTGGAAGAATGATGGCATTTGCCTCAGCATAGTTGAGAATTAAATGAACCACTCCTCTAGTTGTCCTCTAGTTTAAGGGCATTGAGGGAAGTTTTCTCTTCAGCTTGCGGACTCTGGTTTCCAATCCAGCAGCTTTGTTATGCTTCATTAAAGCATTGAGTGTGTCCTGTCCGATTCCATGCAGATACCTGAAAACATCCCTGCAGATCCTGTGTCCATGGAGATCAGCTTTATTGATCTTGTTGTCGTAGTGGAGAGGTAAATACCACAGGATAGTTTGGACGATATTGGAATGCCCAGTTCTTCCAGTGACATGCCGAAGAACTGAAGGCGGACATCCAGGAGCTCATCTTTTGAAAATCATGTATCAGGGCTTTCCATCCTTCAGCTTACCGGAACAGTGACAGTCTGCTTCAGTGCTTTTCACCTCTCCATGGCCAGGAGGAACAATCTCATCTGCCAGGTTCTCAATGGTTGGAAAATCTGTGCAAATAATATGCACGGTTCACAAAACCCTGTGGAATGTGAAAATCACTGACTGGGAGCATAAGAACAAGGAGCATAGAAGTGTCTAGATAAACAGTCTTATCCTCTTTAAAGTTATTTGATCTGATAATCTGCTTGAAATTCATCTCACGTCTAACGTTAACCCGTTTATTGCCAGCTCGGTTATTCCTTTTTCTTTATTATAATATATGTACAATATTCTCTGTTTTATGACAATATTGTTTTTAATAATTTTCCATACCACCAATAAGAGCTACTCTGATCACTAGGTAGCTCTATTTATAGGCAGTTTTTTCCCTAGATTTTCATCTATGATACTGACGAAGCCTATGTGGGCAAAACGTTTGTCCTGATGTCCATTATTCATTATTCAAACCATCTATTTTTTTCTGAAGGCGCATAGCCTACACAATTGTGTCCAGTATAATCAACAAATTACTCTTATGAAATATATACTTTGTATATAGCCATACTTCTATATATCCAACATCATTATCGCTTCACATCTGTGCAAACTTGTTAGCAAGCTTGGAGCTTGGTAATATGCTTGTGATTTCACTGTGCGGTTGAAGTACTTCCTCTATAAGCTCACCTACATACAGTATGTGTTCATACTTTTAGCTGAATTACTATACACATTCAATTGATCTAACTGAGCAAAAGCCAACGTGAGTGTAATGATGAAATACAACCCTCCCCCTGTTTACAGGCCTTGTTTTTTAACTGAATTTAATTTGTTGAACAATTGTTGCTCAACAAAACTGGATTTATCTCGGATCCATTCAGCAGATGGATAATGCAATAACATAATCAATGCCATATGTTGATATATCAAAAGACAGAAAAGTTCAAATGGAGTGAGCGGAGCACGCAAGTGGCCTCCCCGTGCCCAGATGTCTCGCAAGAGCGCAAAAACACTCGCTGTTTTCTGTTTCTGTAAAGTAAGCATCCACCCTTTATTTGTTAAGCAATTCAGCACCATGGACAGAAATGTACACACAGTGTACAGTAGGTTGCCGTCTTGCTCACTCTGGAACTAAGGGTTAGTGCTGCCCTCTGATCACATGGCAGATCGCACGAAGCCCTGACGCTCCACTGCCTCTAGCCTTGAGGAGAAGAGAGGAGAGGAGAGGAGAGGAGAAGAGAGGAGAGGAGAGGAGAAGAGAAGAGAAGAGAGGAGAGGAGAAGAGAGGAGAGGAGAAGAGAAGAGAGGAGAGGAGAGGAGAAGAGAGGAGAGGAGAGGAGAGGAGAGGAGAGGAGAGGAGAGGAGAGGAGAGGAGAGGAGAGGAGTCTTCTCTCCCATCCACACCCCGCTCACTCAGAGCCCCAGCGGTGCCCTGACAAGGTCAGACCCAACACACCACTACACCCCCAGCCCCCCATCTCAACCATACCCCCCATCCTCACTCTCCAAGCACCACAACCGTCCTAGTCAGGTGCTCAGGCAGTCCCTTTGAGTCAGATCACAGCAGTAGTTGCTGATGCATGTTTTCACTGATTCACTGCCAGAGTGGTCCCTCTCTGCTCTCTGCAAATGCATCTCTCCTCCACTCCACCCTCTGGAGTGCATTTGTGTGTGTGTGTGTGTGTGTGTGTGTGTGTGTTGTAAGTCTATGAGCTGACCTTCAGAGGGCTCTATGGAATAGGATCATGGGGTTAGGGTCTGCTGTAGCAACAATAGTGTTGCCACAAACGCTCCCAGGGCTACATGCAATCATATCAAGTGTATTTTTCTGTGACGGAGGAAGGGAGAGAGAGAGAAAGAAAGAGACAACTGTGTTTGAATACACAAGTTTCAAAATGTGTGCGTGTGCAAACCTACACTATGTGTAGAATAGAGATGACAGCATTACAGAAAGCAACATATGTGCACATTACCATGCGCAATAATATCATTTTGTGAGTGGGTGTATGCAGAGGGGAGGAAGTGGAATGTATAAGTTGGATGGCCATTTGGGTTAATGTCCCTTAGATGCGTTTTCATTGTCAGCAGCAATTACCCTCGATAATGATCAGAGCACTCTCTCTTCTCTAGGATGACAGGCCTGGGGGGGGGGGGGGGGTTGATGGAGAGAGGGAGGGAGGCAGACATGTAGTTTGGGAGGTGGAGAAAAAAAGAGAGGGAAGTGAGGAATGTAAAGAAAGAGAGAGACAGTGAAGAGAGTGACAGAGTGAGAGAGTAAGTACAGGGGGAGGAGGGGCATAGAGAGTGGAGTGGAAGAGAGATAATGGGTTAGGGAGGAACAGAGAGAGAGAGAGTAGACGGGAGAAAGAGAAAGGGAAGGAGAGATAGAGATAGAGATAGAGATAGAGATAGAGATAGAGATAGAGATAGAGAGAGGAGGAGCCGGAGGAGCAGGAGGAGAAGGGGAAGAGAGAGAGAGAGAGAGAGAGAGAGAGAGAGAGAGAGAGAGAGTCTCTCCTCCACAGCCACATGTGTTTGCTTCCTCTCAGTGTACCCAGACTGGTGATGTGATTAGTAGACACTGGGTGCTCCTTCTCTCGTTTTCACCACTCCTTCCACCTCACCACCGCCCATCATGAAACATTGATGAGGGAGATGAGTAAATAATTCACCCGGAGTATGACAATCTGAAATCTTAATACAGGTCAGTTACAAACAAATATGTGCTCAGGCTAATGGTTTATGGTGGTTGTGGGTGGGTGACTGCCACCGAGCACGTTCACTCTCTCAGAGAGCCGTCCTACTCTTTGGCAGTGTCAGAGCATGTCTGTGAAGAATGTAAAGAAAGAGTGTGTGTGTGTGTGTGTGTGTGTGTGTGTGTGTGTGTGTGTGTGTGTGTGTGTGTGTGTGTGTGTGTGTGTGAGCGAGTGAGAGAGAGAGAGAGAGAGGGAGGGAGGGAGGCAGGGTTTGCAGGCTTTTAGACTGTTGGACTAACATACCGCCAGCATACTCATCGCACTAAGTGCTTGTCTGTTGATTTTGTTTTGAAGAGAAATACTAATTAGCAAAAAATGTTTTAGAGGACATGCTTGTTGTTATGATTGTGAACACCACTGATGAAGACAATTATTTAGCAATTGCTACAAAACTAATTGCAGCGGTTATGGAAGGTGCAAATTTATAATCATTATTAAGAATAGCAGTACATCAATTGAGGCGGAATCGCTGGAAAGAGGTCTAACCATCAACTCTAGAGGGCAGGGTTACGGTCAGCTGAATTTCAATCTAGTCCATTCAGGAAGTACATTTAAATCACAATTCCATCAATGCAAAAAGGGAATTCATTTCCAATGTTTTCTCAATAAACTTAAAAAGAGATGCATGTCACATCAAATATGATTTGTACATGTTAAATTATGTTAAAGATCCCTGACCTGACCTAATTGAATATAATTTACCCAATTCACCCTCCAGGGGGGGTGATTATATGTTATTGTCCTCCAAGGTGGAAATTAATTTCCACGTTCTCAAACATCACATAAAGATACAAAACTTCTAAACAACGATGATGATGATAGGTCACAACATGACTGTGGAGGTCTAGAAGACACATTGGGCGTCTTGCCAGCCTCAGATCCATCATCAAGCTGCAGACTCAGATTGCCTCCCCCCTCCCCCTCCTCTCTCCTTGGCCTGATACACAGTTCAATCAGAGCCCTGTTTCATCATGTAAACATTAGGCTGGTCTAATCAAGCCACAACCACAAGGCAGATTGTCTGTCTTGTGTTCCTCTCTGCTCATCAGCCGTGCAGTTCCACTGCTTCACCAAAGGCAGTCCTGGATACACATTACGGTCTTCCTCAAAATTAATTGATTTGGAAATCAATTTTCGTTCGACAATGAGCCCTATAAGGCTAAATCATTTCTCCCCGTGAAGGGGGGCGCGTAATTGCGTGTTGTTTTAGATAACAAACAAACCCAATTTTCTGTTTAGGCCTCGTCTGCATGTGCCTTGCTGCATCTGCCTATTGATGTCTGTAATCTTTTAATTGGCTCCCAGGAAAACTTAGTAAATTGCTGCTGGACACGGGGGGAGGGGGTTGGTAAGAACAAGGAAGAAGACAGTGTCTCTATTTGTAACTGAATATGCTCCATGGATCTCTTGTTGGTTGTCAATAGAATTCTTGTCCTGGAAAAATACAGACATTGCTGCTGCTTGAACAGAGAAGGATGGCCGCACCAAACTGATTGCATTTTTCAGAATGGGTGGATTGATATTGCCCAGGGTAAATATCAAGCCAAATGAGATTTTCTATGGAACGTGACAGCCAATCTATATTCTATATACATTTGCCATACAAGTGTATGTACAGTATATGCCATTTACCCATCTTACAAGATTGTTCTTTTAGGTTTGAATTTAACATGTATAAAATTGTTACAAATAAATTATATTAAAAACTTAAATTATTATTATTGAAACTTATGTGAATTGAATTGTGCTCCTACTGAGAGACATTTGTCATTCCATTTTTATTTTCTGACATTTAGTTTTGAAGTGGCTCTTACGAAAGGAGAACTATTATTTCCACCTGTTTCTGCAGCAAGGCATTAAATGTAGGGGAGCCATAGAAATAACATGAAAGCTAAAAGGTAATTCATTTTCCATTAAATGAGATACACTATAATTCCCCCTGCAGACATTTGGGAAAAAGCTTTGATTAGAGCCTGCATACGCATGTCGTCTTACTTCTGTATTATTCAAAATGAGACATTAATAAAAATGTGGGGCCCTGAGATTAAACTGCAATTTTCTCCACTGTTGAGCACCTTTGAACGTTCCTCTAATGCCGAAATGGGCGTGGCAGGCAGTAATGAGGAGAACCTCCCTAGCCGACAGAAAGTCTTTAAGATTAAAGGAAAAGAGAAAAATACCATTTTAATTTCGTGTGGTAGCACTTACTCACTCAGATATCCTATTCAATCAGAGCAGGTCTTCTTCTAAAATAAAGTCTTCTAACCAGGTGTCCACGGTGTCCAACTAAAACAAAATGATCCTATGTTAGAATTATGTAACTTTCTTCAGCCAAACTGTGTTTACAGTATAAGAAAAAACTGATTTTGTCGCATATATATATGTTTTCAAGAGAAATGTCTTATTTTTGCATCATTGGTATGGAAATCTGGTTAAAGATGTTCCGAAAATGCTGTTTCCTCATTTTACATGCAGTATCTGATCAGGACCTCCCTGTGTGCTGTAACATGTCTTCTAAACCTGAGCTGATAAACTAAACCCATATAATTGTTGGTATTTGAGCAATGGATACTGTATCTGCTCAGCCAGCGCAATGGAGGCTTACAGCTTATCAATGACTGGGATCATCATTGTGGGATCATACACAGCGTCACACAGACTACACTACAAACATACTGACAGTCAGTACACATGAATACACACACACACACACGCACGCACGCACGCACGCACGCACACATGCACACACACACACACACACAAAAACACATGAACTCACACACTCTGACACTCTCACACACGCTTCTCAGTGAACAGTGTAGCTATAGCTGAAGCCTTAAGGGAAGCAGCCTTAAGGGAAGTTTTATTCTTTCATGTGCATGTTTTTAACTTACCCAACCTCATATTTCTTTTCATTTCGATATGTTCACAGCTAACAACAGTTCATGGTTTGGATTTATAGGATTTGTTTTTTCCATTAGCTCTCATGCATGTCTGTCTCGGCTGATATACACACACAATAAAGCAATGCTATTGTGTGCCCGAGATTCTAGCCTGATCCTAAGCCTAGTCTGGCAGTGGTGGATTTGTCTCCCAAAGCCCCTTGTGTGTAAATTAAGACAGCATTACTCACAATGGCTATTGATTTCCCTCCACTCCCACTCCATCCTGTCAGTCACATCATTTCCCAGGTGTGTGGCGAATGTATTAGTGATATGGATGTGCTCCATAACTCAGGGTTATGGATAAGTGTGTGTGTGTGTGTGTGTGTGTGTGTGTGTGTGTGTGTGTGTGTGTGTGTGTGAGAGAGAGAGAGATGGAAGGGGAGAAAACAGCATTATATGAGGCCCTATAGACAGACAAAACTGTCACATGACAAGGCACAGAACTGTGTTCACTGTGCAACTATATGCCCTCACACTATTGAAAAAGAGTGATTGATTGAAGAGAGATTCTACAGTAGTGCCCCTTTTGTGCCCTTCCAGTCACACACTGTAATTTTCCCCAAAAGGGTGATTTTAAATGTATGTTAAATGAATCCTCTTTGTGGGTAGTGTGAGTGTGGTATTATGCTTGTACAATGGCACATCAGTTGAATACCACTCACTGATCGCTTGGGGGTTAATTATAGTGTAAAGGAGGAGGTTTCTCTCAATAAACCCAAGTGAAGCCAAATGAGAGTGTTTTTCATTTCTGTGTCAACAGTTTGATATATGATATTATATATCTCAAAGAGAAGGTTTTCTCGTTCCATTTGTGTGCCACATCTCATGAGGCTCAACCGGCGACAGGCTCAAAATAAGACGATCGATGTTTCGTCATGGCAACAGTATGCGTGTGAAGATGACTGATCTGTGTTTCATGGTCATTATCTCATGTCACTGACATAAAGGGGCTATAGTTTTAAAGACCGCTTTAGGGAACTGATGATAGCCAGGAGATGTTCCAGTGGTGGAGAGAAGGCTTGGATCTACTGAGGGCGGAAGTTGGAGATTGGCTACTATGTCAAGTGACTCATTCTATATCCATAGGGGAATAGAAAAAGATACTGGTGTTTTATTAATGATCTTAGGGCAAACCTCATTCCTCAACACTGAGGTGTGTGTGTGTGTGTGTGTGTGTGTGTGTGTGTGTGTGTGTGTGTGTGTGTGTGTGTGTGTGTGTGTGTGTGTGTGTGTGTGTGTGTGTGTGTGTGTGTGTGTGTGTGTGTGTGTGTGTGTGTGTGTGTGTGTGTGTGTGTGTGAATGAACTGTATCTCTGAGAGTTGTGTGGGTCGTGGTCTCTTCCACTCCTGCCTCCAGCCTCCATTTCAATGTTTCAGCCTTTGGAGGCTTAGTGACTTCTCCCTGACATTTCCAGAGATGTGTTTTTCATATTGATGTTGTTTCTAATCGATCGGTTTAGGGCAAATCTCTCCCACTGCCTAATCAATACTGCTGACGGACAACAGTATACCGCCATCAGATGAGAATAATGGAAATCACACTCATATGAACGATGGAAAGAGATGAAAGTTAGAAAGAGGTGAAGGAGATATGATCATGCTTTGATTAAGGTACATGATCTCACTACCATGTGACAGGAACTACAATGACGTTGCTCCTGTATGGCTCCCACTTCCCAGGGGAGTGTACCTATTTACCTATCCCTCCTCTCTCCCTTGTTCCCTACTCATCTCTCCCTGCCGCTGTCTTTGACTCCTCCCTTCTCTCTCCCCATCTCTTGGCACTTGACCTGCACTGTCGTGAACATGCCTCTATTACCATCACCATTACGGCAGAAGGGACAGCGCACTGTGGTAATTTCACCAGTTGCTGCCAACACTAATTGCCAGTACGCCTGCGTTTGGACTTGCGTCTGTTTTGTGCCAGCTGAAAATAGAGCTCAGAGATTGTGAGAGAGAGAGAGAGAGAGAGAGAGAGAGAGAGAGAGAGAGAGAGAGAGAGAGAGAGAGAGAGAGAGGTGTGGGTGATGATATAGAGAGAACTGTCCTTATGGGCCATGTAATAATAAAAGGGTTTTCCCACTCTGAGGCTGTCACATGTAAATATGAATATATGTGTTTGGGTGGTGACACTCCTAACTGAGTGTCTCCAGAAGGGTGGATATGTTTGATGGCAGCCAGTCCCTCATGGGTCACAGTTGCTGACAGAGGCTTCAGATAAAAGTGTATACCCGTTCAACACACCAACTGAAAAAAGGTTTAGGGAGACTGTAGCACAGGTCTGCTGTCCAAGCCAACAACTGCACATCTACTGTAGCAAGGGTCCTTCCAGTCAGTGTGGAGGTGGTGACATAAGCCGCTTTTCGACAGAGGTGCCAGTGCATGCCAAGGCTTACTAGGCACTTGCTAGTGCTTCGAGCCTAGTGAATAAGCCTGTTTGAATTTCCACAGTTGGGCTTTCTAGTCCCGTCCTGTATGATTCCCAGTTTGTTTACATTCTGCAGTTCGTAAGGTGGCGAACTAAGGAGACACGTGCAACGCATTCAATCCTCAACTTTAGACAACAAAGACAGTTGCATTTGTAAAAAAGTACTTTTTAAATCCATTCCATTGTGTAGTTACAGGGAGCTAACTTGGATTATGCTTGCCCACCAAATTGGCTTGTCAACTAAAGCACTTGGATGATAAGAATATCCCACCCTCGCTCTAAACCGCACTCCAAGCCCTGTTTGACCTCGTAAGGACCTAGGAGCTAAAAGCCAGAGTTCTAAGCACAGAATAGGCCAAGAGTAAGCTCTGTTGAAGCCCGGAAGTGGCTGTGAAAAAGCAATTGGCCTTGGCATATACTGCCATGTATTGCTAAGCCGTTCTGTGGAAAACCGGCTAATGATTGCTTTTCATGGGGCTTCAGCCTCAGAGCAACGTACTGTGTACTCACCCTGCGTCTCCCCTCACACCCTCTCTGCTCCCGGGGGAGTCATCTAGTCATTTCCTGGGCTGGGGTTGTGGGATCGATATTGACCCCAGCGTTGACACCGTAGGTCCATGACATTCTTTCCACCCTCCTCTTGTTGTTAGAATAGACACAGACTTCCCTCAAACCTCTGATTTACAGCATTCTCTGTATGTACGTGTGTACATGTGTACGTGTGTTCCTGTACGTGTGCGTGTGTATATGTGTGTGTGTGTGTGTGTGTGTGTGTGAGACTGGCTTGAATGGGAAACTTAGAGCACATTTAAGTCACAACTTGGACTGCATACTGAGTATATGTGTACAATCATAGAATTAGATGTTATATTTTTCGCAAAATGTTTCCAAGGCACTAACCTATTGTAATTCCACTCATTAGTCACAATCTGTAAGAGGCACAAATGTCGGCTATCATAATGAATATGCTGTCAAAGCATTAGTATGATATGGCTATAGTATAGGTATTCAGCATGTGTACACTGCAACATATTCATCCATCTTAAAAGCAGCTAATGGAATAGAGGTTGACTGAGTCATTTCTCCCAGGCAGGGGGCTCTCCATCAACAGCCCTTGACAGAGAGAGAGCAGCAATGAGTTCTGTGCAATACCCGAGCACTGTACTGTAAGTGTTTTGAGATAAGGATTTAGTGGCGGAATACCCTTGAAACAACAGACAACACATTCTTTCTAACACAAGTCTTTATGGGGCGATACAGTGAAAGAGATGTGCAGACCAACTCTTCTTCTGATAAGAGCTGAAACTGTGTGATGGCATAGCAGCTCTCTGTGACTAATGGAGCAGAGGCAGAGCACCAATCAGATGCTTCAGAGGAGGCAGAGATAAGGAGTTATGAAGAATAGCACAGCGGGGAGTAGGAGCCAAAGGCTTACAAGACACACTACCTCATTTAGAACGGGATCAATTTGAGAGCTGAGGAGGAATACAGATGTGAGATATAGAGTTTTGTAACAGTGATGAGTCAAAGTGAGAAAGTTCCTCTGTTTGAGTTGAATTAAACTTGAATTTAAGTTGAAGTTATTTAATGATGTACTTTTTCCATTATTTTAAGTATATTGCTATGGTGAAGGTGTGTAATGAAATTAATAAGAATGTTTAGAAGTATGGTCGATTTAGGAATTAGAGCACTTTGCCGCATTAGGGAGAGTATTGAATTTAAGTTTGGATTTTTCTCAGACCACTGTTAATGCATTACACAGTGCAACTAATCAACCCAGCTCCCTAAGCCCTGCAGTCTGTGTGTGTGTGTATGTGTGTGTGTGTGTGTGTTTGTGTGTGTGTGTGTGTGTGTGTGAGTGTGTGTGTGTGTTTGTGTGTGTGTGTGTGTGTGTGTGTGTGTGTGTGTGTGTGTGTGTGTGTGTGTGTGTGTGTGTGTGTGTGATAGATAGATAGATAGATAGATAGATAGATAGATAGATAGATAGATACTTTATATTTAACTTCTCAATTAAGTTGCTAAAGGAGCTTCTCTGCTCTGCCACAGTGACATGTAGGGGATGGGAGGGATTGTCAATGATGGCCAGGAGTTTGGTCCTCATCTTCCTATTGGCCACCTCCTCCGCAGTGTCCAGGGTGACACCGAGGACAGAACCAGCTTTTCTAATAAGCTTGTTCAGCCTCTTGGTGTCACCTTCCTTGATGCTGCCCCCCCAGCATACCACCGCATACAGCACTGCACTGGCCACGACTGACTGGTAGAACATGTTCAGCAGAGTCCTGCACACACCAAAGGACCTGACCCTCCTCAGGAAATAAAGCCGGCTCTTATACAGGACATCTGTGTTACCAGTCCAGTCCAGTTTATTGTCCAGGTGCACCCCCAGGTACTTATAGCTCTGGACCACCTCCACGTCCTCTCCCTGAATGGAAACAGGAGACAGGGGGACCTTAGTCTTCCTAAAGTCCACCACCATCTCCTTTGTCTTGCTGATGTTGAGTAGCAGGTGATTCTGCTCACACTACTCAACAAAACTGTCCACCAGTCTCCTGGCCTCCACTGATACATCCCACAATAGCAGAATCATCCGAGAACTTCTGCAGATGGCAGTATCTGTGTTGTGCCTGAAGTCCAAGATATAAAGGGTGAAGAGGAAGGGAGCCAGAACTATCCCCTGGGGGACGCCAGTGCTGCTTACCACCCAGTCTGACACACATCCCTGCAGCCGTATAAACTGTGGCCTTTTGGTCAGGTAGTTTGTAATCCAGGAAACAATGGGGGAGTCCACCTGCATCCTCAGAAGCTTATCCGCAAGTAGTAAGGGCTGTATGGTGTTCAATGCACTGGAGAAGTCAAAGAACATGACCCTCACAGTGCTGCCAGCCTTCTCTAAATGGCAGCACTGTGAGGGTCATTGTTCTTTGACTTCTCCAGTGCATTTAACACACGTGTGTGTGCGTGTGTGTGCAGTGTGTGTGTGTGTGTGTGTGTACTCCCCTGTTGGGGAGTAGTTCCACACGTAGCTCAACTATTAGTTTTATTACATTACGCAGTAGCTTGGCGAAAGTTAAACTTTATTCAACTACTGTCACTACTCACTACATTTCCACCCAAAACAAAACAAAACAAAACAGGAATGTAACTATTATTCCAGCCCTTGAACTTTAAATTAACTTACTATTTCTTCCCTCACTGCTTTCCGTCCCCCCACATGCTCCACCTCACCTGTATTTCTCTCTCTCAGTGATTTCAGAGCATTTCAGTCGCACGCCGCCTTCTGTCAAACAGACTGGCCATCTGTCAGCAACTGACTGTTGTGTGTTTGACAAAGTAGCTTCGATGTAGGAGACTGCTCTTTCAAAGTGAAGTTTGGCAAACTATATTTTTCTCAAGGATAGCTTTAGTGTAGTTCAACTTCTTCCCTTGTAAAATAATTGTTGATTTAGTTCAGAGTAGTTTCAAGGGATATGTGCAGGTGCATGTGTGTGTGTGCGTGTGTGTGTGTGTGTGTTGGGGCGGGGGTGTCTTTGTGTTTGTATCTGTGTGTCTGTGTGTAGAATAGTATTCCACAGATACATAATGTTCTCTTTCTCAAAACCAGAAGCCTTCTGAGACAAATCTGCCTCTTTGATATCATCAGCTGCTGCTCTGACTATCTATACTACTACTTCTGTTATCTACTTTTCTCTGCCTGTTTTTTTCTTTTCATCTCTCACTTTTTCCATCATTTACAGGGATGAAGGCGACCGCTGAATGTAACTGTGTACTTCCCCCCCTACTATAATGAAAAACATATTTCCTTGCATTACAATTTCTGTAATAAGAAAAAGCCTTTGGCAACAGTAGCTAAGCTGACTAATCTATCTTAATTAGAGTTTAAATTACTTCTCAATATAGCAGCACCATATTCCCCTATATATGGTACAGTAATAACACACTCCCTGCTTTTGCTCTAGATGCAGTAACTTTGTGATACGTGTTCATGAGAATCCTTTCCCTTACTGTCAATGTACACAGGAACTGTCCCCACCAGGGGAGGCTGGTGAAGGCTGAAATCGGAGGACGGGCTCATTGTAATGCACGGAAACCATTCCACCTGTTTGATACCATTCCTCATTCCATTCCATGCATTACAATGAGCCCGTTCTCCGATTTCTACCACCACCAGCCTCCCTGTCTGGCCCTGCCTGATTCACCTCAGTTCCCACTGTCCTGCGCCGTCTTTGAAGCACTTCCGTAATACAGTCATTACACCCATATCCCTCCTCTCACTCTCTCCCTCTCTCTCTCTCCCTCTCTCTCTCTCTCCTCACTTGCTCTCCCATCCTCGACTCCCATGTTTTTCATACCTCTCCAGCCTACCACCATGTTAGCGCTGGAAGCTGTGATTCTACCTCCCAGAATAACTGGCTGTGAGGAGATAAAGAGAAGGACTGACTGAACGATTGTGTGGGAGGAGTGCGGCTCTCGTCTCCCAGAGAGATAAGCAGGAGGCGAGGGTGTGTGTGTGTGTGTGTGTGTGTGTGTGTGTGTGTGTGTGTGTGCATGAGTGTGTGTGTGTGCGTGCGTGTGTGCGTGTGTGTGTGTGCATGTGCGTGCACGCATGCGTGCATGCGTGTGTGCATGTGTGTGTGTGTATGCATGTGTGTGTGTGTGTGCGCGTGAATATGTGTGTGTGTGTGTGTGTGTGTGTGTGTCTGTCTGTCTGTCTATGTGAACCCAAGTGGGCCACTCTGCTTTATCAGCCCTCGACACTCTGCTCTGACAGAGACCACCCCTCACCGCTGGCTCCTGATCTCCACCGATAAGACCACACACTCAGCCTCTGGCTCCAACACACAACATTCAATCTCTCTCTGCTCTCTCAGTGTCTTTGTATTGCACCGCACGTCCTTCTGTTCCTCTCTCTCCCTTCTCACAATCCCTCTGGATGTACAGTATCTATGGCCAGTATTCAATCACTGCAGATAGTGCCTTTTCCACAATGCTCGATCAGAGGTGTCTTTGATTTTGCACAACAGCATGTCCCGGATGTGAGGAGTTTACAGGAAAATTCGTAAACAGGTCTCCACTCCTATTGCAGACTCTGCCTGAGAAGTCATCTGGTGTACCAACAAGTGAAGAGGCAGGACTTTTGAGCACATACTTGTACATGTATATTAAAGGATTAAAGGTACATATTACTCATTTCAGAAGAGAAATCGATTTTTGAAATATCTTTTAAGAAACAACTTTTTTTTTTTTCTGAAATCATAACAAGCATACCCTTTGGAGAGCTTTTCGGATCAGTTGTTTTGCCAAATCAATGAGAAAACATTTGTGTTTTTGTCGAAGAGAACCAGATTCATTTCATTGAGGGAGCTCAAGCTGAACACTGAATCCCTAGATACCCTAGGCACACACAGACACACACACACACACACACACACACACACACACACACACACACACACACACTCCTTCCTCTTCCTAAACCTCTCTGCATGAGTTCTGATAACAGGCTCATAATTAGAACCAGCAGATGTGAGTTCTGACACATCCAGGCTACATGTCACCAGTGGAAACGTTCTCTCCCCCTGTTCACAACAAATCTGTTCCGCTCCCAATCTGCTCCCCCTCTGTTTATGACAAACTACAAGTGGCAGATAAATGTTTGACGTTTTGCTACATTCCATGTTCCAGAAACTAACCATACAGTACCCAAACACATCCCAGAGGTCTGTACCCTTTGGTGTGTGTGTGTGGGCGAGGGAACACTTTGCCAGACAACACAGACAGGAATTTGCCCATGCAAAGAGAATGGCAAATAAAAGGCAGGTAATTGATTTGCACAGAATCAGCATACAACAGCCGTCCCTAATGAACGAGGCTTATTACCTGTGGATGTAATTAGAGGGATATAGGGAGACAGAAGGAGAGAGAGAGAGAGAGAGAGAGAGAGAGAGAGAGAGGCAGGAGGAATGGGCTTTTGATCCACAACACATCCCCAGGAGAGATCCGTGTGTGTGTGTGTGTGTGTGTGTGTGTGTGTGTGTGTGTGTGTGTGTGTGTGTAGTATTACCAAGTTATCAAATCAGCCCTGCTCACTGCTAACAGAGGAGATTTTCTCTCTGAGGTTTCTCTAGTTAGCAGTTTAAAGAACATTACTTTCCAAATTCTGTTGTGAGTGTGTGATTGTGTACGTGTGTACGTGTGTGTGTGTGTGTGTGTGTGTGTGTGTGTGTGTGTGTGTGTGTGTGTGTGTGTGTGTATTTGTGTATTTGTGCGTGTGTGTGTGCATGCATGTGTGAGTGAGAGAGAGGGATAGAGAGAGAAAGAGAGAGAGGCCCAGGGAGAAGCCTTAGGTTAAACAGAGAGATAGATAGATAGATAGATAGATAGATAGATAGATAGATAGATAGATAGATAGGTACTTTATTCATCCCCGAAGAGAAATTAAAGCGTTACAGCAGCAAACACCACAAACAACAACAACAAAATAAAGCGACAATAGAATGAGGGCCAGGAAGGAATGGAAGCTCAGAGGGAGTGTCGATTTTGCAGAGCTACAATACATCAGGCCTGAGGAATACAATGGGTTTTGTAATGTAGAAGATGTTACGGAAATCCTTTGAATGTTCTCATCTGTCTATAGTCCTCAGAGAAAAAGAGGCTTGATCGTACGGAGTGCCAACTGAATACAACACCTAATGTGTTTTACAATAAAAAAAGACAACCAGTGTATTTCAATTTTCAATGGAATTGGACTCTAGTCTGTCTATCGAGAAAAAAAAAAATAAAAAAAAAAAATAAAGATTGATTCACTGGGAAGGTTGCCCAAGAACCTTCGCTAAAAAGTTTCCATAGCCAAGCCACAACATTGAAAGGCAACACGGCCTCCACCCAGCATTATGAAATCATTAATAATGTACACTGACCTCCCCACTGTGAGTTGTTACCTAACCAGACTGACTACATGGCCTCCCTCCAACATGAGAGCAGAACCACCACCTTGGTTACCCTTCCCTTTCACTCTGCACAGTTAACAACCTGTCTATCCCTTGAGCCTTTGACCTCTGTTCCTCTAGATCCTTAGGGGCTCACTGTAAGTGTGTGTGTGTGTGTGTGTGTGTGTGTGTGTGTGTGTGTGTGTGTGTGTGTGTGTGTGTGTGTGTGTGTGTGTGTGTGTGTGTGTGTGTGTGTGGGCACTGGAGCATCAAGTCCGTCTTGGCACTCGCTTCTGCCTGAGAATCTTTGAGAACCTAACCTCCACTTGACCCTCAGCTCCTCCGCTTCCCCCCAACACACACGCATGCACGCACGCACACACACGCACACACACACACACACACACACACACACACACACACACACACACATACACACACAGCTTCTGCATGTATCTCTGTCTCATTCCACATAGCTTACTGAAGAGGTTTAAAAAGAAGATCCTCTGTCTGTAAGCGTCTCCCTCGATGCTCCTGCCTCTCCTTCAGGCATCATCTGTATGCATGCACTGATCAGACAGGTCCTTAGAGAGGGGTTAGGGAGAAGAACCCAGGCATACTGTATCTTGGACAAGGATTCAGCTCTTTCTGTTTAATGACTATGTTCTTCTTAAAAGTTAGATCATAAAAAAGAAAGAAAGAAAGAAAGAAACTTCGATTTTTTTTCCAGTCGTGTGATCTATGTATGCCTTTAAACAAAATATTTACTGCATTTACCGATAAACAAATAATGAAGCTTGAGGGAGTTCTCCCTGTCTGATTCTTCATCAAGAGGAGAGGCCAATTATCTGGAATGAGTTTAGAGAGTCGCGACCCCACGAGAGCATCGGAGAGCATCAATTAAAGACGGCCAAGTAAAGGAATTTGATCCATTTGCCCTGAAGTATTAGCAAGTTATCAAATCAGCTCTGCTCCTTTTTTTAAAAGGATAAAATTGCTTCCCTACCGCTGGAATAAAAACTCCCTCTCTCTCTCTCTCTCTCTCTCTCTCTCTCTCTCTCTTAATGCACCCTCAGACAGTTGAAATATGAAGGCCTAGACAAAAGAACAAAAGGGGTTTTTGATATGGACTTGAACCACTTGGTTTATAGGTGATGGATGTCTCTCCCAGACAGTGGCGCATATGGGCTTCTCCACCTTGGGCCTGGAGCGTTCAGTCACTTAGCCCGAGGACAGGCTGCGTGATGATCAGACATGAAGATAGGACGACAAGTCACGGATATGAAGCGGTGAGTGAACCACAAGTCAGAGATGTATGACTAATAAACCGCAAAAAGAGCAGCGAGTCACACCATAGTACCATGGAGATCTACTTGACCAAAAGAATGTCTTTGTGGAGTCATTAAGGTAGTCATTAATTGTGCGAGCGTGCGTGTCTGTGTGTGTGCGTGCCTGCATGTGTGTGCATGTAATGATGCACTTCATTAGCGATCTCCAATCATTTTTTTCAGAAGAGGAAAGCTACAAACATGCCTCTACACACACACACACACACACACACACACACACACACACACACACACACACCTCACCAAGTCAATTTAATGTAAGTGCAAATATACTTGGCCAAATAAAAGAATTCGGATTCGGATTCTCTTGAATTCTATCGTGAAAGTGACAGTGTTGAGCTAATTAGGCTTGTTTAGGCTTGTTTTCACAAACTGATGTTTGCTTGCTGTGAATGAGTTGTTTGTATGCGTGTGTGTGTAGGTGTGTGCGTATGTGTTTATGTTTGTGTGTGTGCCTGCATGTGTGTGTTTGTGTTTGACAGTACAGAGGGGAGTGATAGTACTAATGTATAACAGATAATTGAGGTCATATGGGGTTATTGCCGCCATCTTAATGAAGGTGAGACTGCTGGCAGAACAAGGTGCCCTCTGGATAATGGCACACGTGAGCGAAGGAGTTTTACATTCATCATAAAGCTGATTTCAAAGCAGCAGGAAGTGAAGATCTATAAATGGACCGTAAAGCTGCTCTTAGCAACCGTCTACGAATACACAATACAGCTGCAGAGTGAACAGACAGGACTAGAGATTCAGGCGATGCCTCTGACATTGGGTAGATATATGGTAGAGAGAAGGGAGTGAATTTCAATCCAAAATCACAGTGCTGCAAAAACACAGGCACAAGGAATCACAGAAAGAATAGAATATCCCCCTGCAAAATATTCATTTTAGAGGTCATCATCATGATGCATAGATTGTGTATGGACTGTACGTCTGTGGATTCAGCACCTCGTTAAAAACAAGTTGAAAAATAACCACTACAGGAAGGGGTGAATGTTTTTGTTTTACAATTTCTCAGAGATGACCCTGTGGCATAACTGCAGCTATGGTGCTATTTACTGTTCTGCACAGCAAGCCTTTGGGTTCATTAGTTTACGTCGGTGAGTTTGCTCTGCTTCCCACACACACTGGGGTCAATGTTCTCTGACATAGAGAACCATCATCAGAATTGGATCCGTGTCTATTCCTCAGCCTGGATACTGGACTGACTGTGTGGTGGTTGTTTACATAGTGGGATGATACACCGTGTGAACCCTGTAACTAGTCCTTCTATTGAGAGACAAACACACACACACACACACACACACACACACACATACAGGCATGCACACACACTGGTAGGCACACACAGGTAGGCACACACTCACATACACACACACATACTGTATGCATGCATGAGGGAGTACACACACACACACACACACACACACACACACACACACATATACGTAGACATACACACACACACAGACGTACACACACACACACACACACACACACACACATATACGTAGACATACACACACACACAGACGTACACACACACACAGACGTCCACACACAGACGTATACACACACACACAAAGATGTACACACACACACACACAAACGCGCACACACACACACACACACACACACACACACACACACACACACACACACACACACACACACAAACCCTAAAGGTCTGCATTGCCCCTCCTCTTCTCCCCTCAAAACATTCCATCATTCCATCTTTTCCTCCTCTATCAAAATGGAAATATGGACATCCAATCTATATGGTAATGGTACACAGGTAAACCAAGGCACTATGCCAGGGCTACAAGAAAAGACTGAATATCTATATCTGGCCCTATTCTACTGTCCTGTTTATCAGATACAATTTTTTTTTTTTTTTTTTCATGTCTCATTCATTCATTCATTAATGCACGAATTTATTAAATAATTATTTCATTGATTCTGTCCCTCACCAAACACTCAGAGTGTGGTGAGGCGCGACCCCACGAGAGCAAAGGAAGGCAACAATTACAAGACCGTCAAGTTAGGAATTTGATCCATTTACCCTGAAGTATAAGCAAGTTATCAAATCAACCGGGATCAGAGGGGATTTTCTCTCTGAGGTTTCTCCAGTTAGCAGTTTAAGGAACTTTAAATTCCAAATGTGGTTGTGTGTGTGTGTGTGTGTGTGTGTGTGTGTGTGTGTGTGTGTGTGTGTGTGTGTGTGTGTGTGTGTGTGTAGTATTAGCAAGTTATCAAATCAGCCCTGCTCCCTTCAAAAGGCTAACAGAGGAGATTTTCTCTCTGGGGTTTCTCCAGTTAGAAGTTTAAGGAACATTACTTTCCAAATTTAGTAGTGTGTGTGTGTGTGTGTGGGTGTGTGTGTGTGTGTGTGTGTGTGTGTGTGTGTGTGTGTGTGTGTGTGTGTGTGTTTGTGTGTGCAAGCGTGCGTGGATGTGTACTTGTGTGTGTGTTTCCATTTAGCTCCCACAGCTAATTGACCAGGAGTATTACTGTTTAATAGGTTATTGATCAGGGCCAGGCAGGAGATTGGTCATTGATGGCCAGTAGTCGCAGGGCGTGATGGTCTAAGGCCGGGGGTCAGAGAGAGAATGTGGACAGGGCTACACTGGTAGGGCTTCTAGAATTCTGATGTAGCATAAAAGCGTCTAAATCAAGGCATATACATTTTAAACATTCACTTTTATTTATTTTTCCATTTATTTTTGTTGTGGAATTGTCATACTACCAGTAGACATGGTTGAAAATACATTGTCATATTAGTCCTATACATACATTGCTTATGGATGAATTGGAAAGTACTTCCCATAAGCTTTACCTGATTGAGGTGTTGCTGTTGTTGTGGTCCAAGGTCATATGAATAGCAAACCATAAAAAAACAGGACACAAAGCAAGTGTTCATGAAGTGGGAGAAAATGCAATCAAAAGGAAAACATTGAATAAAAAAAAGGCAAAGACAGAAAAAAGAATCTTGCTATTCTGTACTACACGCTGACTCCCAGGGGTTATCCCAACACTCTGTTCTGACAATCTCTCCACCACTCGTTTCATGCCCTCTCTTTCATAAGCTTCTTTGTTCATTACTCTGTGTACCGCACTGTAGTTTCATCCCAAATGTAACAGGAAATATTGGTTTGGAGTCAGGGAGAGAGTGAGAGAGAGAGAGAGAGAGAGAGAGAGAGAGAGAGAGAAGGCGGAGAATAAACATGCTGGTTCTTGATGTATTCAACATGCTGCTAGGGGAACACGCAGTTCCTTGCCAATTTAAGAGAGAGTTGTTTTCTCCAGAGAGACTATTCTGGGAGTGACTCAGCAACCTACAACCTGGCAAAGGTCAGACTAGCATCCCACAACTATAGATTATAATAATAATAATAATCATAATCTGGTCCAGGCTACAGCCGTTTCTCATTAGTGTCGTCTCATTAGTACCGAACACATAAGGCACAGTACATACTGGTCTCTGCTCAATGGATTGCCATCGAGATAGTTTGGTAGATTGCATTTTGAGTTGTGAAGATTCTTTGGGTTCTATGGGCATTTTAGCTCAGATGGAAAACACTGTGGGCTACTGTGAGTGTTGTTAAGGGTGTATTCTCCTGTGTGTAATCTCCTGTGAACTGGGATACATTCCTCGCATAGACAAGGGATCATATCAAAGGCTGAAGATGGCAATGGCATTTTGAAGGACTCTGAGAGCACTACTCAAGTTGAGTCTAGTAAAAAAGAAAAAAAAGTTTGTTTTGTTTCTGAGATTTCTCTATGTTGTCTCCATGGCAACTGGTTGTTCCGCCATGATGTAGGCCAACAAACTCCAGTCGACCTTAGACTCTCTCTCTCTCTCTCTCTCTCTCTCTCTCTCTCTCTCCCTCCCCATGGGTGACCTCAATTATCTGCAGTTCCAATCAGTGTTTACCGGAGCCGTGTTGGCCCTCATTGGCTGCGCTCCTGCCCCCTGCTACCTGCCCCCTGCTCCACTACACTGTCAGAGCAACACCCCTGTGTCTCAGATCAATACTGGGGCCGCTGTCTGGTTCTCTACTCTCCAACCGTGCACTCCTTCACTCCCCCTCATGGATTGCGTAAAAAGAGTGAGAAACGTGGTGACAACCCATGCAACAACCAATCGAAGTGTTTTAAATGCATGAATGGGAGTAAATAAGCACACCGTTTGGGGAGTAAAGGTAGAAGCTCTGCCAGGAGCAGCTGAGAGTTAGTGTGTGTGAAGCACAGGGCACCCCTGCTCCCTGGCTAGCAACAGTGTCATTGCAAAACATCCTTCCACTACGTATAACTTAACTTATGTGGCGGTTAGGCAGTATCAGGTATTAACCTTGGGTGGTTAGGGTAAGGGTTAGGATTTGGGTTAGGTTTAGGATTGGGCATGAACTGTGAGTGGTTAGGGTTAGGGTTAGGATTAGGAATAGCTTTGAACTGGTTAGGGTAAGGGTAAGTTGACAAGGGAGGGTTTTAGCAACAACAATTAGCAGGCAAAACCACTAAAAGCGCTTTTTTCAAAATTGTTCCAAAGCAGATTCACACCTGTGAAGATCTGGTTGCAAGTCTTGCTTATAATAAACCCTCCACCACCCTGAACCAGCTACCAAAGCATTCTTTATTTTGTGTGTGTGTGTGTGTGTGTGTGTGTGTGTGTGTGTGCGTGCGTGCGTGCGTGCGTGCGTGCGTGCGTGCGTGCGTGCGTGCGTGCGTGCGTGCGTGCGTGTGTGTGTGTGTGTGGCACAAGGCTCTTTACTCCTTGGCTGATGAGTCGTGACATTTTGGCGGACTCAAGCAGAGATGAAAAGAGGAGTGTTAAGACCAAGCGTTAGCGAGTCAGCGAGTGTGTTGTGCTGTGCTGCACTGTAGCCATTTATTAATGCCAAGCCCTCTTAGCAGGAGGTGATGTAATTGACTAGATCACTGGTCTGAGAGTAGTGTGGGCGAGCTCCATTCTTTGGGCTGTGAAACAGGGTAGAAAGACATTTTGGGCTATATTGTGACAGCGTAAAAAAAAATGAATGACGCTGGCTGGGGCGCTGGCAGTGGTGCTAGGGGTTGTGTCTGAAATATGATTGCTATTTTCAGGGGCAGACTTTTTCAACACAACTGATGGCACTTGGCCTGCTCAGCGCAGATAGCCACCTGTTACCACCGACACAAATTCCCAATACGCCTGCGTTTGAATCTGCGTCCGTTTTGCGCCGGCTGAAAATATGAAAATAGAGGCTAGAGAGTGATTTCTGGTCACTCTCCCTGGTCATTCTCTCTTTAAAAAGGCCATAGTGCCCGACTGTACTTGAAGCGACTCCAATTCTAGCAACAGAGAAGAGAATGAAATCAGCCAGCCACTAGTCCTCACAGCACCTGTCATTATTGTCCCTCCGTAAATGAAGCTGTGCTCTGTCAAGGCTTTTCCCTCCGTCTTCTACTCCTGTAATTCTCTTCAATAAGAAGAGCTTCTGACAGATTAAGAGTGGATTTGGAGAAAATGGAGTTGACTGAGGGATGTTTCAGCAGGCTGTGTTTGTCCCAAGAGCTCTGTCTCTCCTTCAAAGTATCTGATTAAATGGAAATGGATTGAAGTGGCAGCATTTATTCAATCATTCTGTAAGTTGGTTAGCATTTAGCAGGATGCAGAGGTTAGCATTTAGCAGGATGCTAAATGTTTTTATACATACTGCTCTTAATCGTTATGCTTTCTTCTCGAATTGTGAGAAGCAGCGACAGCTGCATACCATCCTGTATGAATCTAAAGAGAGTCATACAAAGCCAACACAGTACCATCATAATCTTGACGTGACACCTGTCACAACCTCTCAATTACAGTCACAGCAGATGACTACTTTTCACAAAGAGCATTGAGTAAAGCTGTATTTTTCCATTTA
This sequence comes from Argentina silus, assembly GCF_951799395.1. Lineage (NCBI taxonomy): Eukaryota > Metazoa > Chordata > Actinopteri > Argentiniformes > Argentinidae > Argentina > Argentina silus. Next base: position 13,046,410 of record NC_139671.1, read on the forward strand.
AGGTTTAAAATTATGGTCTAGATGGAAAGACTTGTAAATGACGTAAATGTCAAAAGCTAAATACTACTGACAGAAAGCGTATCATTTTCCCTTTGTGGATATAGAAGTCGGAGGGTGGGCTCATTGTAATGCATGGAATGGAATGAGGAATGGTATCATTAACACGTGTGAGCCCGTCCTCTGATTTCGACCTTCACCAGCCTCCACCGGCCTCCACTGACAGACTATCTCTGGATCTGATGAGGCTGTGAGAGGTAATCTCCCTCAGTTTAGGCTGCTGAGCCTGTGTGGCAGAGAGAGAGAGGGAGGGGAACATGACATGAGATTCTGATGAAACGCAAGCACAAGCACTGGGGTCAGGCTGAAAAGTCCACAATAGTCATTTTGATGTTTTTAGCTGATATAACATAATAGCCATTTTGGTCAAAGTATACGTTTTGGGTGATACACTTTCTGAGCTCCTCCTAAAACGGTTTCCACGTGCCATGACATATAGCCTGTTAGCGCCCAGAATCAAATACAACCCTCCGAACCCCCTTCACCTGCTATTTTATTGAGAATCGCTCCTACCTAACATCTAGCGTTACTTTCTCAAAAAGCTCTGTGAATGACTAACGTCGCTGCTCGTGCTTCTGTTTTTTTCAAGAAAAGCCAGAAAGCAAAACTGGCTGGCATGGGCCATTAAATGTCGCTCTGAGCGTAGCCATTTTGAAAACTGCCTTTCTCTCCCAGCACCAATTAGGTGAATAAGAGAGACGGCAACATGATGTGGAGGCTGAGTCGAGACATTAGTCCAAGACTTCCTGCAGTTTTGAGCATAGCTGTGTGTGGGTGGGTGTTCTCAATGTGCAGCTGCACAGCACTGTATGTCTGTCCAGTAGGGATTCATCTGTCACTGTATGCTTCTGTGTGAACATAAGTTTAAGCCAGTGTGCATGTGTGTGCTGGTGTAGGTGTTTGTCCGTACACTCACTGAGGGACATTATACTAATACTGGGTAGGGCCTCCCTTTGCTCTCAAAACAGCCTCAATTCTTCGTGGCATTGATTCCACAAGATGTTGGAAACATTCCTTTGAGATTCTGGTCCATGATGGCATGATTGCATCACGTAATTCCTGCAGATTTTTCAGGTGCTCTTTCAAGCTGTGAATCTCCCGTTCTACCACATCCCAAAGGTGTTCTATTGGATTCAGATCTGGTGACAGGGAAGGCCACTGAAGAACACTGAACTCATTGTCATGTTCATGAAACCAGTCTAAGACGACTTTTGCTTTGTGACATGGTGCATTATCATGCTGGAAGTAGCCATTAGTAGATGGGTAAATTGTG
>NC_139671.1:13057739-13077739 GCF_951799395.1 Argentina silus
ATGGAAACCACACAACCAGCTGGCATCCAACAGATCAGGGCGGAGGCTTGGCAATGGCATATGTTTCACAACGAACACAAAGGCACAAGTCTGTCCAGTCGCATGAATTAGAATTAAATTCATCATTGACTATGCTTGACATTAGGAAAAGTTGAGAAGTTTGAGAAGTTTTCTCAGAAATGCTTACCAAAGATAGATGAAGCCCAGATGAATCACACATGGACAAAGACCATCATGAGGGCAATAGCTGATGGTAGGACAGCGCACAGCTGTGTTGTTATGTCCCTATAGGCATGCATGGCTAGCATCATTGTGTGGTTTCTCCTGCAGTAGGCCTGGTCTTTGGTTGTGTTCCCTGTGGCGTGTCCTATTAGTGATCTCTACCGGTCCACACAACTCTTTCCCGGCACAAGCCACAATACTGCATTATTAACCAGCCTCGCTTGTTTACCCTGTGTGATCAACCTCAAAACAACTATGATATGGCCCCACACACACGCATACACACACACACACACATGCACGCACGTGCGCACACACACACACTGTTTATTTACTCTCCACCACAATGCCCCCAGGCACAATGCCCTCTGGGAAAAATGGGCGCTCTGGTTACGGGCAACAACGGTGGCATTTAATATGGGTCACGGTTACTAGGCAACCACAAACCTACCGGACTGGTGTTGGATTACGGATTGTTTCATAATTAATTAGACATTATGAATAATGAATTGCTGAACGTGGGGTAATTTACAGTCGTGCGTAAATGGGCCCTCTCCACTCCCCCACGCTCTGATGTGTGTGTCTGTGTGTGTGTGTGAGTGTGTGTGTGTGTGTGTGTGTGTGTGTGTGTGTGTGTGTGTGTGTGTGTGTGTGTGTGTGTGTCTGAGTGTGTGTGTGTCTGAGTATGTGTGTATGTGTGTGTGTGTGTGTGTGTGTGTGTGTGTGTGTGTGTGTGTGTGTGTGTGTGTGTACGTGTGTGTATAGTGTGTCAATTTTATGTATTTATTCCACCAGCTATCATCTCACTTGTGCTGGTTAGATGTTGGATTGTCCTTTCGAGGACCCACTTTACTGTACAGGGTTGAGAGGTTGATTGAGAGAAGGACAGAGAATGAAAGCAGGAGAGTGCAGGAGAAAGCGGGAGAGAGCAGGAAAGAGCGAAGGAGCGAGAGGAGAGAGCAGGAGAGAGCAGGAGAGAGCAGGAGAGTGCTCTTGATGCACGGCACGCTGATTTCAATATCTCTCATGCTCTGTGTTAACACAGTTGTGGATGAACCAACTACAGTAACAGTGAGTGTGTCATTAGCATGATCCATGGCATTTTAGAGCAGCATAGATTGCAGAGAGGCCCTTGTCATCTTTTTGTTCTCTAACAATCCCGTGGACTGGCAGACTGGGTTATTATAGACATGAGCCATGTTTTATACATGCATTGTGACTGCCAGTGGCACCTGGTCCTAGCATAGTTAGCATAGTTGGTTATTATGACTGACGTATAGATGATTCACTTTCTTTAGACAAATGTACCTGTTGTAAGTCGCTTTGGATAAAAGCGTCTGCTAAATGTCCAACATGTAAATGTAAAATGATACACTGTAAACAGACAACAATCATTTTCCTTTCCTAGAAAGAATCACTCATTTGACATGACTGAATTGGTGAACGCTATAGTTTCACCATTGCTCATGTAGATATACCCGTGATTCATATTCAAGGAGGGGAAGAGAGAAGAATGCATTTTATACATCGTCAAACAAGGCCTTATAATGATATTGTGGATGCTCGGACAGTGACCAGTAGGGGTCAACATTCATCACACAGTCGTGTCAGAGGAAAAGCACGCACCACAGGTGGTGAGAGGGGTTACAGGCAGAGGGCAAACTGGGAAAGAGAAAGAAAGAGAAGGTAGACGGTAGGAAATGAAGAAGGAACGGAGAGAAGAAAGAGAGGAGGGTGCGAGTAGAAAAAAGGAGGGAGGTGAAAGGAGAGAAAGCATACTGGAGGGTTATTTTACACAATGGACGTCCCCTCCTCCCTCAACCCCCCCACCACCCTTCCAGCATCCCCTGAGATGGATCACACACACACACACACACACACACACACACACACACACACACACACACACACACACACACACACACACACACACACACACACACACACACATCCACAAACTGAATGACATGTCTCCTTGTTAGAGCAGCAGTGAGTGGATTAGGTAACCATTCAGCATCAGAACTACACACATACACACACACACACACACACACACACACACACACACACACACACACACACATGTGGAAACCTGACCTGTGTCATAAAGGGGGGCAGGGGTTAGTAAGACTCACAGGAGCAGAGTCCTGAATCAGGTTCCATCCTCAAGGTGTGTGTGTAGGCGACGGCCAAGAGGGTTAAGGGCCGGGGGAGGAAGGGGTGAGGGTAAGGGTGACAACAAAAGAGGGGTGAGGGCCAGTGGGTTGGACAATGGTGCTTGAAATGGTTAACTGTACGTTTCTTTGTGTGTGTGTGTGTGTGTGTGTGTGTGTGTGTGTGTGTGTGTGTGTGTGTGTGTGTGTGTGTGTGTGGAGAGGAGGGTATACAGTGGACCTAGAGAGATACACTTCACTGATAATGCTGGGGTGAAAGGGATCGGTTGAGAGCCACGGGTACATTTACAGGACACCTATAGAGTCACATAGGGGCTGTGGAGAGGAGAGACCTTTAGGCCTGGTGCTGGTGGATGACTCTTTTGGTTTCCCCAGCCTAAAAAGCAGTGGGATGGGACCAAATTAGACATTTCCTATCCTCGTGCGGGTGCCTACTTCAGTAATTGTAATGCTTATGGGGATGCTCAGATTTGTTATGGGTGTTGCCTGCGTATAGAGGCTGGGAGGAGACTGACTCCTTTACCACAGCTAGGCTCTGTTTATCTCTAATGGGCAGGCAGGCCTGGTGAAGGGTGTGTGTGTGTGTGTGTGCGGGCGTGCGTGTGTGTGTGTGTGTGTGTGAGGGCTGTTTTAATGACGCTGACATCCCGCATCCTCCATCTGCTTTTACAACCTATTAATTAGAGCACTGCAATCACAGAGCCCCTGGCCAGCAGCTCTCTCTCCTCTCTCTCTTTCTATCTTTCTCTCTCTTTCACTCCCTTTCTCTCTCTTTCACTCCCTTTCTCTCTCTCTCTCTGCTACCTCTCTTTCTTTCTCTCTTTCAATCGCCTTCTTTTTTTTAATTCCATCATTTTCCCTACCCCTTCCCTCTCTTGTTCCCCCTCTCTATCACTCTCTCTCCCGTTCTCTTTTCTCTTCAATCTCTCCTTTTCTCTCTCCGACTCTGTCCCTCTGTTCTCTAATTCTCGGTCTCTCTCCTTGTCTCTCGTTCCTTACGGATCCTGCAGCGACATACTGTGCCGTAGATGCAACATGCATGGATGAACACGTTGAAAGCGTCACACCTGTGTTATTGTCACGACACACGTCGCACTGTTTCCAAAAGAATTGCACGTTTTCTCTCAGTCAACTACTATATCTTTCCAAAGCCCTTGTGGGCACAGGAGAGTGAGCCTTTCCAGTTCCGTTTTCTGAAACAACCCCATCTGAACTCTCTGCATTCTGACGGAGGGGTGGAGGTCCTGATGTACCTGCATAATGTTTTCTTTGTCTCTCTCTCTCTCTCTCTCTCTCTCTTTCATTCTCTCCCTCTTTCCCTGTTCCTGAATGAGAGGAGTGGAACGGTGGAAGGTAACCACATGAAAACAGGTTTATTAGCAGAGTCAAGGAGGATATACCTGAATAAACACGCACTGTGTGTGTGTGTGTGTGTGTGTGTGTGTGTGTGTGTGTGTGTGTGTGTGCGCGCACGTGCGAGTGTGAGTGTGCGTGTGTGCGCGTGTGTGTGTGTGTGTGTGTGTGTGTGTGTGTGTGTGTGTGTGTGTGTGTGTGTGTGTGTGTGTGACAGAGAGAGCGTGTGGGGCAGGGTGTAATTTACAGAGGGAGCATGCAAGATCATAAACAGGCAGGTCCCAGGAGAGCTTCTGGGTGAACTCATGAAGAGAGAGAGACCTGATGTCACTCTGATAAAAACAACACAGAGAGAGAGAGAGAGAGAGAGAGAGAGAGAGAGAGAGAGAGAGAGAGAGAGAGAGAGAGAGAGAGAGAGAGAGAGAGAGAACAGCAGTCAAGGGTTGTGAGGTATACCTGAGCAACTTCAATGCCAGTAACAGGCAGGTCACACTGGCTCACTTGATGACCTGTTACTGCACAGCTGTGAGGTTTGACCACTCAACATGGTCTGTGTAAACACCTATACCGCTGACCACCATAAACATGTCCAATTATGGGTAATAAAGCAGAAAGTCTTATGATATGAAATACACATGTAGTTGTCATTGGACAGGGGAGTTTGAGGTGTACAGGAGGCAGCAGAATGTGCACATTTACAGAGTGCTTCTACACAAGGTACCAGTGGAGGCTGGTGGAGGTAGAAATCTGAGGACGGCTTCATTGTAATGCATGGAATGGAATGAGAATGGTATCAAACATGTGTGTTCCACATCATTCCATGCATAACAATGAGCTCGTCCTCTGATTTCAGCCTCCACCAGCCTCCCCTGACAGGTAACCCATTCCAACCCATTCCCATAAAAAAACAAAATAGTACATAAAGAGAAAACCTCAAACTGAATCAGCCCCCCCCCCCCTCCTCCTCCCCCCCCCTCCCGCCGTGAGATGAGTGTGTTGTGCCGCTTTCGCTCTCACGCGTCTGTTTACCACCGCGTCGTGTCGTGTTGTGTGTGTGTGTGTGTGTGTGTGTGTGTGTGTGGGGGGGGGGGGGGGGGGGGGTTCGTTTCCTCCTCTTACTGTGGGAGCGTCTGCCTGAGTGCCAAACAAAGCAATAAATACTCACTGCTCCGTTTGATCCCTGAGAGAGAAGGAAAGGGCTTTGATCGCTGTTCCTGGAACACATGGCACACCTACAAACTGGGACGGAGGTGTTGTTTCCTCAGACAGATAGAGAGGAGAGGCAAAGGTAAAGGCATCGTCTGGAAAAGGAAAACAAAAACAGAAAGCGTCACACACCATTGTACTGATGTCACAAGCGTAATGAAACTACTACGATCAGGATACAGGTGGTATTGTGAGTCACTGAGATATTGTTTCATACATCATAAGTGAATTCACGACTGCTCCACTTGGTGCTCTACCGACATATTAGTTCAATAACAGTGGTTGTGCAGTGGTTGATGCAAGAAGCGACTTCAGAGATTCATTTCAAATGCATTATGTCAACTGAATAGCCATAGAGATAGAATAACCACATATAGACAAAAATACAGTACTCATATTGCATATAGAGTTCTATAATCTAGGTTATAGGTCCAACATATGTATACGGTGGAGGGTCAAAGGTCAAGTGTTGAGTAACAGTGGCTGTAACGGACCAAGTCAGAGAGCCACACACTGGCTGTGGAGGGGGATGCTGGTGTAGGGGACAACAACAGCACACCGTATCCAATAACACACACACACACACACACACACACACACACACACACACACACACACACACACACACATCCCAGAGGGGCAGTAAGGACCGGAGGGCAGAGGGGAATCCTGTGTAATTGGGTTGTAAACAGTGTCAGAACAGTAGGGCACAAGGAGACCTGAATGTTCATCTGCTAATTGGATTATGAGCCAATAATCAGAGGTTTTGGGCTCTATTCCTTTATCCATGATAGAAGTAGATCCTGTCAGACAGATTAAGATCAACGCAAATATTATACAATCATAACGCTATGTCGGATCGAACAGTATAATATATATTTTTTTTTATCATAGATGAGGTTGGATATGTTTACACTATACACAGAAAGAAGTCTAGATCAGAGTGTAAAACACATCTATGAGACAGCACTGAGGAGTAAAACTGAGAGAAGTAGATTAAAGCTGGGACTGAGGAAGTCACCTGGGTCCGTCTGACACCTCTGTACTGTAGGTGGTGGAGGTAGTGGAGGTCCCAGTCTCTGTTAACAGACTGTGGTGAGCGTGCCATCCCCAGGGGAGGGCCTCACACCCTCACTGTCACTCCCTACTCCGCACCTTCCACTCCTTCCCACCTTCCACCCCCCCCCCCTTCCCCTCTCCTCCCCCACCACCCCCTCCCCTTCTCCCTCACCCCTACCCCCTGTACTGCCAAAAAAACAACCCCTCGGGGGTTGGGGGGGGGGGGGCTCACACTCTCACCCTCTCCTCACCCACCATCCCGTGTCACCCACCATCATCATCCCCTCTCCTCCTCCCTCACCCCTACGTCTGTACTGCCAAAGCAACAACACCTCAGGAGAGAGCCTGACACCCTAACCCTCTCCTCCCTACCTTCCCCTCCTCCACTGTTTCCCTCTCCTCACCCATCATCCCCATCTCCCCCCCCCCTTCCCCTCTCCTCACCCACCATCCCCTCTCCTCCTCCCTTACCCATACAACAACAACCCCCCAGGGCCTTACACCCTCACCAACCCCCCCCCCGCCCTAAACCATTACCTTTCCTCCTCCCTCACCCCTACCTGCTTAAGAAAACAACCCCTTATACAAGGTTACCCTGACAACGTGTCCTATCTCTGGATTAAATGTACCACACACAATATGGGCCATAACGGTTTTATAGCTGGCTATCAGAGGAGATAGATAGCATCTCATAAAGCCAGTGTGATGCTCGGCGAGGCGGACGCTGAGTGATACACTAGATGGGTTTATTACCAGGCGAACGATAGATGCACACCTGTTTTGTTTTTTTTCACATAGCAATTAACAGTTCTTGTGATCACTGCACACTGTTTTTAATTGCACGGTGTTTACTCTTAAGAGAGGGGACAGGTGTTTCATTATGACGATGTCAATCACCTGCCCACTGTGCCACCTGCAGCAAATATTAGACCGTTTCTGTTTATGATCGTTACATATCATTAATTCACATATAAATCATAGGCTGAAACGTGTTTTTGTTGGACTTGACACGTATTGTAATGGTTTCATTAACTGACCTGGTCTTGACTTTCGCTATCTCTTACCACCACCAACACTACCCCCTCTCTGGATGCAGAGACACTTGGACCCTTCGGATCCTTTCCACAGAACCCTGTTTGGTTTTGAATAGAACTAGAATAGGACTCCTGGCCCAATAGCAGAGGTTTGAATCGGAGTCCTCCTCCAGCCCAGCCAGCAGCCCAGTCAGCACCGCTGTCCTCCAGCCCAGCCAGCAGCCCAGTCAGCACCGCTGTCCTCCAGCCCAGCCAGCAGCCCAGCCAGCAGCCCAGCCAGCAGCCCAGTCAGCACCGCTGTCCTCCAGCCCAGCCAGCAGCCCAGTCAGCACCACTGTCCTCCATCTCCTCAGGTCCTCTGGTCCTTGGCTACATGGGTCTTTGACCTGACCAATCAGTCACTCTGCTCTCCCTGTTCTGGCATCAGGTGTTGGGTCTTGGCTGGGCTGGCCCTCAGCCGGCCCCAGATGAACACTAGCTGTTCCAGGAACAGTGGTAGGACTGGGGGGGGGGCGGCTTCCATGGGCCCCCGGCCACAGCTGCTATCTCTGCTCCACAGTCAGGCAGAGGAGCGTGAATATTCATTAAGTGTAGAAGATTATCCCTGGTCCACCATGTTTGTGTAGCTGCCTGAGGGGGTTTAGACAGTCTGAGGGGCCCAGAGAGAGACACATTGGGGTGCTATCCAATCCCAGAGAAACAGAAATGAGATGTCTGCTCACTGTTTTCACTGCTCTTGTGTGTATACTGTAACCAAAATTACAATTTCACTAGAAGAAATACATTTGACAGTGGGGTGCAGCAGTCCATCACAGCACATACTCTTGTTCAGGCTCAGCTCCTGTGGCAATTGATTTGATGTGTTTAATCCCTTCCCACTTCTCTTCTCTAAGAACAGGAAGTTAGATACGCCAGTTAGATATGCCAGTAAGATAATCGGCCTCAGCCAACAGTCTGTGGCAGAGTTACAGTCCAGAATGATGGGCACATAACATAAAACAAATAGCAGAGAACAACAGACACCCTCTTCATAAGAATCTGTGTAGGTAGGCTACAGCAGAAGAGGAGGCAAACGCCGGCACTAGCACAACATATGCACTAAGTGTTTTGGGGGCTCCTTCATTCCGGCAGATAGCCGGCTACCGCTGTGCACTCTATCTGTAATCTGTTATCTGTAGACAAATCTGTTGACCCTAACCACTTTATGATGATTTGTCCTATAGATGATTTTTAATTATCATGTGTTTTGCTATGTTGTACTTCCGTTGTTGTATGTGCTGAATGCCTTTCTCTTAAATGTCTATTGTGTTTTATAAGTGGATCCAAACAAATGTCCCTTATACAGTCAAGATAATAAAGAATACTTGACTTGACTTGACTTGGGAACTTGTAAAAATAGCTTTCCATTCAAAGGAGACAGCTACTTCCTTATATGACACATACAATGTTTACATGCATGCTATCAACTCAAGGTTGTTCCCTAATACATTCCATGGAACTCCTGTACAGTATCTCAAGGAACAGGAGAAAGTATAGCCATGCATTGATGGCCATGTCATATGAAAACAAGCACAAGATGTGAACTGTGTGTCAAGGTTCTCTCCGCCAGTATTTCTTATGGACTCGTTCTCCATTGAATGTAATCAATGTCACACTGAAAGCTGGCAGGGTCGGGTCGGGGGTAGAGAAGTTCTACCTCTGGGCTTGGCAGATAGAGTCTCCCTCTCTGAGGCTAGGGGGAGTCTTGGATGTAACATCCATGCTAAACTGCACCAATACACCCCAACACATCGCTCTGCTGAACCACGTAATTCTCTGCCAGTGGGAGGCAGAGAGAGCGAGCCCTCATCCTGGGAGGAGGCCTTTCACAGCTACACAACAGACAAATCATCACTTTCATGGCTTCACGTCCGCTCCAGAGCTACCCCCATGGTGCACTGGAACTGGAGAAAGAGAGACGGCTAATTCTCGGGTATCTTTCGCTCAATGTCATTAATGAAATTGGGGCCTCTGACTGGGCAGGAAAAGGCTCTATTTTAGGGGAGAGGCGTGGGACCAGATGGTCAAATGCCCTCAATTTGCTTTCCTCTGCAAATTAAGTTGGAGGAAATCGAGGCAGCTGCCAGCTAACCATGGGGGATTCGGAGGATGGTGGCTGAGATATTCTGGTGGTTCTAACCAGAGAATCCTCAAAGGCCTGGGTGGTTAGAGGGATCATTTCAAGGCTAATGAATACACTGGGGTTGATGCAAGGTTTCCTGGCCAAATAATGAAAACTGAAATAAATGAAAAAGATACAGAGGGTAATGTTACCTTCAAGTGAAATGCTGACAATAGAGCTATTTCCTACTCCAGTTTCAAACTTCATCTCCATAAAAAAACAAGAGCTATAGTGAGTACCTGACGGATCTTTAAGCCTCATGATTTACCATCTTTGGATTATTCATTCTGGCTGTTTAAGTGACCATACCACACAGAGAGAGAGAGAGAGAGAGAGAGAGAGAGAGAGGGAGAGAGAGAGAGAGAGTGAGAGAGAGAGAGAGAGAGAGAGAGAGAGAGAGAGAGAGAGAGGGAGAGGGAGAGAGAGAGTGAGAGAGAGAGAGCAGGTCTGGTGTCTTCTTTCAGTTCTGTCTCAGTGGTCTCCTCGTCTTTTATACAGCCACCCCTCGTATTGTGGAGGAGCAGCGAGCGAGCGGGGGCGCTCGTGGCGGGAGAATGGATCCTTCAGGTGATCGAATTTTTCAGCCAAAGCACCTTCAATAATTAAACACAGTGGTGGGCGAGCCTGCTCGAGTTTCGCGGCTTATTCGGATTACCTAGTGTATACAAACACACACACGCACGCACAAACACACACACACACACACACACACTTCCCGGTATACACACATACACTATGCACACACTTTTGGCAATGTAGCTCTTTGTGGGAGGTTATAGCACACCGTTATCTGGCTGCATGAGTCAACTCCTTCCTCTCTATCTGCACAATCAACTTTGGCTTCAAAACGAGTTAATCCTGGCTGGCACACGACAGCATGTTATTACCATGCTGGGGTAGATGTCCTGTGCCAGTGTACCATTTCACACCATTGTATCCCACACAGAGCTGTAGTTATGTTTATCTTTAAAGAGGTACTGTGTTATGGTGATGTACCATTCAACATCAACAGCACTTTACTGATGATATAAACACAGTCACTACAGTAAATATATAGACTTCATAATTTATCATAATCTGTTTTGACTGTTTGGATAAGCACTTACGGTAGAGATGTTATGAAAGGGGCAAGGTGAGTGCTGTGTTCTGCTAAATATTATCACGGAACATATTGCTTCACTTTGCCTGCTTCACATGCCAGTGTACCTCTTAAATTAGGTCCGTATCTACCCGCTAAAATCCATGACATGAATTGTCCTCTGTGGCACAGTTGGTAGAGCATGGTGCTAACAACGCTTAGGTTGTGGGTTTGATTCCTGCTGGGACCATATATACTGAAATGTACGCACTCACTGCAATGTAAGTCGCTTATTATATATATGAATTCTTGGCAACTATGAACTACCTACTGTACAGGGCCATGAAGACTTCACACTGCTGAGATGTACCCCGGCCCTCTTGTTTTTTTCATGCCAGTGCAGGTAAAGAAAAGGAGAAGAGACGAGGAAACCATTTCAGACCGTTGAGACTCACCCTAGCTCTGTCCTCTGCTCTCTCACTCTTTTCACATCAGGACAGACTATTAATACGCAGCCCAGCTCAGAGCTCTCACTCTTCCACCTCAGTTCAGACAAAGGAAAGGAGATGTGACACCGGTTGAGATAAAGAAGAGGTGACAAGACAGAAGGAAACTCTCTCTCTCTCTTTTACGCTCAATGCATACGGAAGGAGACAAGAAGAGAAAACCCATCTCAGACGATTTGAGATGCAGCCCCTGCCTCCCTGAGCTCTGTCGTCATCGTTGTCGTACCATTTGCTCCTTGCTGTGTCAGATGGCAGCACAGGTGGCATAACCCTCTGGGCTCTGGTGGCAGGTGATGTCACACACCTGGCCGACCTCCTCTGCCACCCCGACACCTGATCATGCCTGGCATGGGCCCACGCTGTTCATGGATGTTGGTACAAGTGTTATGTGACAGCTTGTTCCTTTCACATGGCATCCGTCTGATTGTGTCTCCACACACACACTGATAGGCTTATGCTACTCAGTTACAGTAGTCTTCATTGGCCGGGATACAGGGAACAAAGATCCGCTTGGATCGTTTCAGCCAATCGAGTTAAGTTGTATCGGGTGTACCGCTTCTGTCCTTAGCGATATCAGTGGCTGCTGAAATGAGAGGAAAGTCGTTTTCCCATTTCTGATCGATGATGAGAATTTGCTAGTCAATCATCTGTTTACGACGCGTATTGATTATTAACCACGGGTTAATCAACAGTTCCCTCTTTTTCCGTTTTCGATTGAATCTCAGTCATAGATGTCCTCTTCAATAGAATAGGTTAGCTCTGGTTGTTCCAGAATCTTGTAGGCAGTGGAATCCTCCTACAAACAGTCAACTCTGTTGTCACATTGACAAAGTGAGGGAGCAGAGAGGTTAGGGCTTGGCGAGGATATAAACGGTGTATAAGCGTTGTAAAGACGTTGTACGGTGTAGGGCAGCCTGAGGGCTTCCGCCACCTGCTCCGGTTCTCACATCACATTCTGTCACACCTTAGGGGACATATCTCATCTCGTCCACAACCCAATTACTCTCCAACACTTTCAACTGCCACCAAACGCTGCACAGCGGGGGTGCAGGGGAGCCGCCGAGAGCCAGGCTGTTGCCATGGCCACTGTCACTCAGCCTCCACCGAGCTCTATGGAGAGGAAGAGAGTAGTAGTAAGGAGAGTCCTCTGATTGGGTGGCATCATGTGTTAGCCAATAAAGAAAGGTCCAAAAATCGGAATAATCATAGTCACTGTTGTTATGCAATCAAGCGATATTGATAACTGTGTTTGTGAATGCTGGCAGTCCTTGTTCACTTACATTGACCAGAGCTACAATACTGCAAAACACATTTATATATTTCTGTTTGAGTTGAGCACACAACCCCATTCATTTTAACTGATGCAATGTATTCCTTTATACGGTCTATGAAAGTCATCAAATGTTGACATGAATGGGCAGAATGACTGTACCTCAGTTCTTCACCAGCTTAAAATCGTGTTTCCCGAAAGGCTGAAATCAAGACCTATCAAGAGCACAATCTATTCCTGAGAATCAGTCTTGGGGAAAACACTCCAGAGTTACCTTCAGAACATGATACCACACACACACATACACACACACACGCACACACACACACACACACACACACACACACACACACACACATACAGAGAGAGAGGGAAAAGGAGATAGAATGAGAGAGAGAGAGTGAGTGAGAAAGAGAGGGGGGGGGGGTCAAGGCCTGATACCATACACACTGTAGGGTTTATCGTTTGACAGACAAGCAGACATGCAGGGTTAAAGAAAGCAGATAAGATACAAGGCCTCTAGGCCAGTCCTGTCAGGAACATCTCTCCTAGGTAAACCACCCAGGAAAATTCCTACACATCTAGAAATGATGCTGTCAGGCTAGTCAAAAGTTAATTGTTTTCTGTCAATGTGTAAGTGTTGTTTATATTAAACCACTTTTAAAGCTTATGGATTGTCATCTTCAACTATCTAAAAGCTTGTAGGATTTCCCAATATTGTAAAGACGCAAATTAAGACGGGAATGATCCAGGTATGTGGCTTTCTGCCTAAAATCTGCCTTTGGCTCTTTGCTTTCATGAATCATCATGACAGTGTCTTGGGTTGCAGATGGTAAGTGTTGCTTTTGTACTACATTCAAGGCCTTTGTACAACATTCAAGGCCTTTGTACCACATTCAAGGCATAATGGAATTCCAAGGATTCGTATCTGTTCTTCTCCGTAATAGTGACAACGACAACAGGAACAGGACCTGACTAACAATCTAATTTCTCCACACTCAAACGTTTCCCCTTCCTTCTGAGTCAGACCCTTTGACTGTGAGAGCAGGACACACACACAGAGACGTGCGCCAACACACGTGCGTGCGCACACACACACACACACACACACACACACACACACACACACACATATGTACACACACACAAGTAGAACACCAGGACTGGTTACTGAGTCAGTAATGCCAGGGGCTGTCCTGGGTTCATCAGGGGAACATATTCCAGCATCAAAGGGGGGGAAACTCAGCATTACTCAATCATCTTGGAGCGCCGGAGGGCAGCGCCCCTAACAACAACCCGTAGAGAGTAGATACCAGGGCCTGGCTAATGTGGAACGGAACCTCACTTCTTTAGAGAAGGGGACTCAAAGATACTGTACCAGCGACTCCACTAATGGGGACCATGGACTGGGCACACACAGGCACACACACACACACACACACACACACACACACACACACACACACATCAGAGACTGGGCAGTTAGGGCCTCTGTCTGTACTTGATGCTGCCCAGAGAGACCAGACGGTGATGACGGACAGAGGAGGGAGTCATTAAGGATCGGCTGAGAGTGTTCCAGCTCTAATCATAGAATAACACTCTTGTGTTTTATCTCCATGTTCAGTTACATCTCAACGTGAGAAAAACTCTAGAGTGTAAACCAAACCGTGGTAAAGTGTTGGAGTACAGTGCCCCACCAGAGCACTTTGAGTGAAAAACCATCTGCAACAAATCGACTCTTGGAAAAAGGAGCATCTTACTGGAATTATTATTCACACGTAACCATGAGCTATTTATAACAAGCAATATTGAGTTAGTACTTACTTTACATATAAATAGATACAATAACAAATTCTACAAGAGGACGCCAGCTCCTGTTGGCCAGAAACACAAAATGTTACATTCAGTATAATCTAATTTGACCTTTGAAGTGAAGAAATTGGCCATAACCTTGTAAAACAATGCTCAAATACACCAAAGACCACTGCTTCTTAGCAACTGTGGTGGGAGAGAGTGCTGACTTTGCAGGTCCAAGTCATTGTGCTCCAAGTCTGTGTTCCAGGTTTAGGTATTAGCGAATAAAGTAACAGTGTAGCAGATTAGCATCACTAATCGCCAAGAAAGCAAAATATACATTGAGATCCGATGCACTGATTAGTGGTGGGTCTGAAAACACACAGAGGATGTGTGAATTGGCTCGTTCAGAAAATTGCTTTGACGTTTTCATTCCTGGATGGTGAATAGATTCAACACAGATCTTAAACTGATTAAATTGGCCCGGGGAGGGAGCAGGGGGGGCATTAGCTAAGAAAACAGACCCGGGGGCTGAGAGCGACAGGGGCTTGGCTTATCGGCACAGCGAGCGGGGCCCTGCTAATTCACTGTGAATTAGCTGAATCGTGCACGCTGAAATAATCAGCTGCTTGTTTAT
Source organism: Argentina silus (assembly GCF_951799395.1). NCBI lineage: Eukaryota > Metazoa > Chordata > Actinopteri > Argentiniformes > Argentinidae > Argentina > Argentina silus. Next base: position 13,072,234 of record NC_139671.1, read on the forward strand.
TTGTTCAAGCCCTGGCGTGAGTCTTTATCTGCCGCCTGAGTCTCCCTTCCCTCGCCTCCCCTCCCCTCCCCCCACCCCTCCCTCTCCGCGCTGAACCACCGTCTGGGGTGGAAAGACTGATTTACCAGGAAACAGATGACGGGCCGCCAGGCAGGCGTTGAAACCTGTCCCACATTGCATCGTCCACTTTAGTGTTAACTCATAACTCAAGTTCTCATTCAACATGTGGTCAGGAGATGGGTTATGTAACACAATCCCCCGCCGGGGCAAATACCTGTCAGGTATAGATCTGTAAGAATCTTGTAATGGTGTTAAACCGAGGAATAAACCATGGTAAAGTCACCCCTTAGGGACTCTATTACCTGGCCTTGACATGACAGAGAAATTAGACTCTGATTGAAGTATAGCACTTACAGTATCAGGCAGCATGTGAGGTGACAGTATATAAACAGTGGTAAATGTCCATTAACTAATCAGTGATCAGGCAGTAATCAGGGAACATGATCAACATTCATTCTTCGTACTGTAGGTTCTTAAAAGGGATGGTTCAGCTTATTTTCTTGTTCAGGTGAAATATAATCTCTGAGGAAAAAGTTTCTCTGAGGAGATTTTGGCATGTATTTTCAACAATGCTAAACTAAGTACCACGGGAATCCTGTCTATTGGAGAGGGAGCTGCTAAGCTGCGGTAGCAAAGTGAAGAATGAAGAACTGGAGAAGCTTTCACCATTGGCCTATGAGGACAACTCAGGGTGAATGATATTTCACCTAAACATGAAAATAGGCTGAACCATCCCTTTAATAAAATTATTAAAAAAAATATATATCTTTACTGTTGTCTCTGATGTACAGTAGACAGCAATGGTAACAATGTACACTAAGTTGCCTCTATACCTGTGTTGTAACAACATTGTATTAATATGTTGTTACATAGTAATTGGAAAGTTACATACTGTATGGATATATGGGCTCAAGAGGTTTGTGTTAGTACAGAGGTTACCTAGGCTCCCAGTCTTCCTTCTCACCTTGTTCGGAAAGCCTGGGTAAATTCAAGGCAGATGTTAGCAAGGGGTGGAGACCAGTAACATACTTGCTATGATCCCAATCGGCCTATAAAAATTTCTCAAGGCCTCCAAAGGAGGCGCGAGAACAACATGATTTGGAGGTATGGTAACATGAGATTAGTGAGACAGGTAACCTTATTCGACCTGTGTAATAACACAAACCACTCACCTGTAATGGTACTATATAGTTACAAAGTAATTACCACTATGTAGCATGTTAATACACTGTTAATACATTGTAATAACAGAGTTACTGCACAGGTATAGGGGGAACTTATTGTTAAGTGTAACTTTTGCAATTACTAAAGAACATGTTTGCATTCTATCGTGACATCTTGACAAGATTATAAACATCTGCTCTGAGACGATGAAATCAGCCACGGTCTGTTTCATTAATTTGCTCATGTTCTGTCTGATTCACTCACAGGACCATGGAAATGTGCTATGATGGGAGCAGAACAGGAGATTACATGGCCTGTCCACGAATGTGACATCGATGTTATGGCTAATTATGGTTATGACACCATGCAAGCTACATTTGACATCTGTTAGCAGGCGAAAAGAGCATCTGTAAAGCAGTCTAGAACATTCTGAGATGTTCTAGGTATGAGGGCATATGAATGCTTTAAACATTTGATAGACTTGTAGGTTTTGGGGTCATTTTGTCTTCATGTTTTGTGCTATTATTCTGAATAAAATTATATATCATGTGATAACCTTTGATATAGTTTTACCAAACACAACCATTATTTTCATTTGAATTTATTTGAGAATAAAGAAAATAGCCCAGCAACTCCTTGACTGGGTCCCTTTTCTTTACCCTTGACAAGGGTTAGCTACTGTACTGTACTGTAAGGTCACTACAGACGTGAACTTGAGCTTGCATGCGTATCATGTTGGCACAGAGGCTCCATTTTGATTTCCATTGTGGTTTACTCTGTCATTAGGATCCCAGGAACAATGGTTAGAATGAGCCATGCCACGGTATACAGCTCCCCTGTGAATCCAAACACAACAGTTCCACATCGCGGGAACGCAGCGCCAGCCAGCTAGCCCCGACACAGTCACACACCGGCCCTCCAATCACTTTCAGACATTGTTAAGGTCATGAATGCCCTGCTCATACAATGGCTTTACACCCAGACTGAGGCAAAATGACCAAAGACCATAAGTGAAAAAGCAGACCGTGGCTTTTAGACGTTAGCGTCCTTAGTGTGAGCATGGCTGCCCAGGATATATAAATAAGTGGCCATGCCATCGTGGGGCCTGGACGCGTGCCGAGTGTTCTCACATAAACAAAGACTAACCGCTCTCTCTCATAGCGAGCTGAACGTGTTTACGTGTTGAGGTTCGTAGAGACATCTACTGGTGAGGAGTTGTTTATGCTGCTGCGCCATTCGGAGCAGGCCTTGATGACAGAAGGCTCTTGAAGGCTCTAGCGTGACTCGTGTGTTTAGAGTTCACGACCTTGGTGTTGGCGGATTTGTTTAATCAGCTCGGGGAATATAGGCCCCATTCACTCCCCCTTCATCGGCATACCCCCCATCACCCCATCTCTACCTCTTCCCCATGCACAGACCCACCCCAGCTTTACATAGCTCAGTTGGCTGAACATAGAGAAAAACATTTGAGTTTCAGGGCCGTGATTGCTTCATGGACTACATACTGTATACAAGTGTTAACATAACGTATAAGCCTCGTATAAAAGTGTCTGCCACTGTATGTACTGTACATGACCATGTTATTGTGTTATAGGAGCTAAACCTAGTACAGTCCATCTTGTGATGTGTTTACAATGCTGTCTGAGCTGGAAAACCTGCACAGTAGGGTGGTTCTTCCATCAGCAGCTCCAGGGAGGCCCCTGAGGGCTGGACTCAGCTCTCTGCAGGCAGGTTTCAGCCTCTCTCCTCTGGGTAGCAGGCACTTGGGAATGCCTGTACTGAGCTCGATCTGACACCAGCAGAAATGAAAATGCCCATGGGTCAGACTGAACACGACAGACACTAAAGTCACTAAAGCATGCTTGGAGCTTGCTGCACCGTAGATACAAAAGAGGTATATGTCAACGGGTAATATTTTGATAGCATTGTCTTTACATAAAGTGTGTGGAATTGTTAAAACATGCTTTTGTGTTTTTGGCAGTTGCAAACAACACTGGTGCAAACCACTAGTAAATCAGGCCTTTGGTGAGAGTTAAACTCCTGCTGTTCTCACCTGTCAGCACAACACAAACACAACACATTAATGAGCACTTAACACTCATCCACTTGAGTGCACTGAAGTGTCTGCTACTGTCAGCTACTGCAGGGTCGGACTTCATAACAAACACTTGCGGCCTGATTCACTAAGCTTTTGCACCACTCTGTTTAAATTCTGTAGGAATTTAAACAGAAATCATCAAAAACCAAGCCATACCTAAAAAATAAAGGTGAAGAGAGGGAATGAGGAATTGAAATAAAACACAAATAAAGACAATTTCAGGTTCAGTTCTGTTTTTACTGGTTTAACAAAAAAAACATGTCCAAATTGCGTCAGGCCCTTTGTAGTCTGCAGAACGGAGACCTGTTTTCCACTACATTCTTTCCATGTTATTCTTTTTATTTGTGTTTCATTCATCTGCCAGATAGTTATTTTATAATTTTTCGAATGATCAGAATGTTGATCAGATCAAGTTATTTCCTGCCTGTACCATTGTACGAATTCAGTTGAATAGAAAACACAACTTTATTGTCCATCTGTAAACAACAATGGGCCTTGGATTATAATCCTGAATCCCACTCCTAACCTCTTATGCCGTGGAATAGAAACCATGTCATAGCGTCCTGCCACGCCAATGACCACCTATCATACACATACAGACACACACACAAAGGGATTACGCTACTCTCCGTTAATCCCAGCCTCTCCCCATGCATGCGTGCACTCTGAGCAGATTAGCTCCCAGTCAGAATAACATTAGGCTGACCTGTGGACCTGTTGTGACAGGGCCAGCCGCCCCAGAGCCCAGGGCACGCTCCATAGGGGTATCACATTAATTCGATCACCAGGCTCACACAAATTCAATTGGATTACTGTAGTGCAAGTGCGAGCCTCTGACTGGCTTTCCTCCACCAACACTATATCTGCATTATATATGATCATTATCATATATCATTATACGCATATGTTATATATTATAACATTAGATATTATTATTATTATATGATGTCTTCTAACCAGTTACCTGTATATAGATAGTATCATCCACTTGCTAATAAATGACATCAGTCAAAATCTGTGTATATATCTGCCAAGAAACACTTCTAGATCAAGGTCTACACTCCTCCACAAATCGAACCGAAAGGGCCAGAGGCAATAAAAACCTAGGACAGCATTGGGGGAAATCTCCCTGCTGCACTCAGGGAAAACCATGAGCTGGAGTAGACCCAAGAGGTCTGCGCCTGCCCATCCTTCATCTAACATGTGTTTACAATCAGCCATGATGAACACAGCTATGTGTTAAACAGACATGCAGTATATATAGATTGACTGCAAATGAATTGTTATTTATAATATAAATGACAGCATGAAAACAATAACATATTGAGCGGGTGTGAGATGTTGTCAGTGTCTTGGAAGCACTGAGGAGAACGCTGAAGAACTTGGGAACATAGTTGTCTATCACCGTATTCGTCATTCAATTCATTCCTCACACGTGTTGATGACTTTTCTGACAAATGCTTTCAGTTAAACTTCGCTTGCAATATTGTTAAAGGCCTTTTTTTGAAAGCTTGTGTTCGTCTGCCAAGCTTCTACTCTCCCATGTAGGAATAAATGAGAACAATGTGTTTATGGCCAGTGAAGAACACCCAAACTGCAATACGGCCTCACTCCAGAAAGGACACACGCACCACTCAAAAGGAAATAACATGACTATATCTCGCCAAAAAAGTGTCGTCATGGCAACAGTTGAGGCCCAAGGGGAGCAACACTTGATCACACCTTCTTTCCCCCAATTTCACCAATCATTCCCAGTATTCCGTTTGTTGCGTGAGGCTGGTTTTGGTCAAGCCTTGTTTACACTGCGGTGCCCTCATCAAATGGAGGAGTCTTATTGGACGCAGGTGGGGACAGATATAATGTAACCGACTACCTCTCCGATCTCTCTCCAAACGGATACAGCTGGCTGTCTGGCCCAGCATACCAACACAATCTGTCACACCGAGTTACATCCAAACCTCTAAAATGCTTTGCCTTTGTGGAAATTGGCATCTGCTTTCTATCCGCGCTCCTCTAAAAAAACGCTAGACCCCCTCGGTAAGTGAGACACCTGAGAAAGACGCAAATCAAGTTGGGCCGATTCAAGTCAGAGAAGGGAACGTTTTAATCGCTCGCTTTGGGAAAGTCTGATACGTGGTTTTGTCTGAGGGGTTACGACCTGAGGAAAGAACAACTGAGAGACCA
>NC_139671.1:13080239-13082739 GCF_951799395.1 Argentina silus
GTAATAGCATTTCTATGAGTTATTGACCAGATAAAAAGCAACAATGTCAACTTGTATGCACTGTTCTTAATAAACATGTCTTCGCAGAGATGATGTTTATATTTAGATGACTTTACAAAAGCATGTTAGTGCTGTTTTTGTTTTTTTCAGGGCAGTGAGAAACATTTTTGAGTTTCTTCTCCTGTTGCTCTTTGGCCCAATATGTTTTTCCCTCACCTCCTCTCCAACACCAGATCCAGACGCTCACCAGGCTAGCTGTCACTCTCCCAGCCTCTGGAATGTCCTTTTCCAAAAAAATAAAAAAAGAGAGAAAACTGCAAGGCCCTTTTTTGTGTGACATTTTGGCAATGACTCAAATGGACTCTCTAAGCTGACGCCCAGCATCATAGGAGAGCTATGTCATCCCCGTTATTGTGTGAAATACTTTTACGAAAAGTATGCTGTGAACAGGAAGGAGACTTATCGCTTTGACTTTGGGTGATTCAGGCCAGGGGCGGCACTCAGGGACTATAACACACAGGACTATTGCCATACAAGACGCGTAAGCACTACTTCATTTGGGGAGTCACTGTGAAATAAAGATATCCAACACCGATAGCTAACATTTAATTGCAGGGCTAACTTTTATTTATGGAAGGGATTTAGCATATTCATAGTCAGGGCTCCAGATGCTCCAGGTTACGTAAAGGACAAATGAACAAAAAATACGGAAACACTTAACTTAAAAGTACTACACAGTATCTGGACGGGCTGATACCATTCCTCTTTCCATTCCATGCATTACAATGAGCCTCCCTGAGTCCTCCAATTTCTACCTCCACCAGCCTGCCCTGCTGTATATTAAACACTTTGACAAGACAACACACGCAGGGCAGGAGATAAGGTCTTACTGTAAAATGTTATATCTTACTGGACGTCTTACTGGATCCCCCCCAGATTCAGACAAGGCAAAGGAAAAGTCCAGATTTCAAGATTTAATCTGTCAGATAAGTAATCTGAGTGACATCATTTTGAATTACAAGCTGGAGCAGGGTTGGCAGCAGTGATGTCTTAACTGTCACGAGAGTGACGAGAGACGGGAGAGGAGGGGTGACAAGAGTTGAAGTTGAGGTTAAATGCGTCATACTGTCTGTGAGTTGGCAGCTCTGACGTTTGAGGTTAAACTGGGGGCAGTGTAGAGTTTGCATATGAGACAAGGAGACAAGGAGAAAAGGATGAAGTTGTCTGAGTTACTGATCTGAAGTCAGTATTACGTTGTTCTCCCTGATGGCTTAGGTCAGGATTTGTAGACGGTAAGCTGATCCTAGATCTGTGTTTAAGAGTTACTTCTACCTGCACTGTTGAGAAAGGGGGATTAGCACTATAGAGTAGCTCTGGTTAGAGTGTTAGAGGTCTTTGTGTCCTCCCCTGGTTGCCAAATCCTTCACAAAGTGACAAAGTGTTCACTGGTTACATTTCACAACAACAAATTACTTTCCTCTGGCAAATTACACATGAATAGAGGGAGGGTAGTTGTTGACAAAGGAGAATATGAGGGGAACCCTTCGGCAGTCCAGTTCCCAGATCACTCTTGGAAACACATGTTTACATCTTAAAGTTGGTGACATATTTGTTTGACACAAGGAGACCATTACGAGATAATTGACCCACTACATCACTTGGAATACAGTTCCTCTAAATGAACTGGTTTTACATAATGGGCATTACATTCTCATATATTTCCACAGACATTATAGTTAGTGTCTTTTGTGTAGTGGGCGTATGTTTGAAGGGAGATATATTGCTCAGTGGTCCTGTAGTATATCATACAATCATAGCATTTTAATGATGCTTATGTGAAAACTATGACTGAAAATTGTGAGTAGTATTGGATGTAATTGACATGTTAGGTCAGGCCCAGATGGAGGTCTCTGTGTTTGGGAGGTTTCTAAGGCCATGTGTTCCACTGTATGATGTAGTGGCAGTCCCTCCAAACCCTGGCCAATGTCACTCTTCTACCCTGAGGGCGAATATCCCTGGGAACCAACCATGCCCCTGATAAAGGAACCACTACTACTACAATCCCCGTCACACACACGCATGCACACACACACCCACCCACACACACAAACACACACACACACACACCTCGAATGTGATATTCAACTAAAGGAAAGGAGCTTGTGAGAAAACCAAATGGGGATTTGTATCATGAAGGGGCATGTGTTTAAAAGTCCCACACACCACCCCTCCTTACTACGTCCAGGTTTCCTATTAAATAGACAAAGGGGTCTAATGGTGCTGATGGAAGAGTCTATTATCTGAGGTAGGGTTGGGAGTCTGAAGAGGATGCTTGAATAGCTAACTACCTTGACTTAGCAACCTCCTGATCAGCTCTCATTGAAACTTAATCTGAGGCCAATTCTCTATGCGCAATTAGCATTTAGCATTTGGAGTTGTCCCAATAGGATAGCCTATGCGGTATAGGTTTAAATGGGACTGTGTTTCAAACCTAAAACCC
>NC_139671.1:13087739-13127739 GCF_951799395.1 Argentina silus
CTACCTCTCTCTCTCTCTTTTACACACACACGCACACACACACACACACACACACACACACACACCATACACTCACACACACGTTTACACACACAGGAACCTTTCAAGTTGACATAGAGGAAGTTTTATTTGAATTGAGGCGAAGAGAAGAAGAAAAAAATCTGTCCGCAGGAACACCCGAGCGTTTTTATGATAAGACCATTTCATTGTTTTAGCAACAAGACAGCTTGAGCTCCGACACACAGGCAGGCAAACAGCCGGCGGGCCAGGCCCGGTCACACTCATATAATATAATGCCAATTCACCCTTTGTTGTGTGGGTGTCAGTTGGGCGGCTGGGGATCTCCTTTCCCCCTTTGTTTGTTTTGAATGGCCCATAAACAGTCTGCATAAACCGATAGAAAAAGGCCCATTTCCCCTTCTCTCTCTCGCTCTCTCTCTCTCTCTCTCTCTCTCTCTCTCTCTCTCTCTCTCTCTGTCTGTCTGTCTCTCTCTGTCCCTCTCTTTCTCTCTCTCTCTCTCTCTCTCTCTCTCCCTCTCTTTCTCTCTGTCTCTCTCTCTCTCTCTCTCTCTCTCTCTCTCTCTCTCTCTCTCTCTCATTTTCTCAGGTTCATACCGTGTTCGTACCTTGTACCCACAGGCACTCTGGGATTGTTTTGAGCTGTCCGGCGGAGGAAGGAAAGCGGTGTGAGAAAGTGGCTGTTTTTTTGGAGCGGACAGGAATTGGCCTCACGGCGCACGGTTCCTCTCCTCGCAGCGGGAACAATGCCGTGGCGTCACACCCCTGCGCTGGCCCTCGCCGTTTCACATGGAAAAATGTTCCCAGAATTCCGCTCCCAGGCTCGGGGGGTAAGGCTGAGAACAGAGGGAGGGAGGGAGGGAGGGGGGGAGAGAGAGAGGGAGGGAAGGGATGGAAGGGAAGGGAAGGTAAGAAGGAAAGGAAACCCCTGTTACCAGGGTGTTTGTAGTCATGGCGACGTATTAGTCGTATGTGGAAGTCAAAGGGGGTGTGGTCTGGCGAAGGTTGATGATACGTCACACGTCTAATAGGCCAGTCACATTATCCGGTTAAGAGCAAGGACATCACATTATCACTGCTAGGTGAACTTCAGTGACCCATAGCTATTGAATGGTGTATGCTAGAATCCCAGCCCCCCTCCTTGAGTTGGCCAGCTTGCTCTCTCTCTCTCTCTCTCTCTCTCTCTCTCTCTCTCTCTCTCTCTCTCTCTCTCGCTCCTCATTCTATAATTGCTCCCCCGCCCTCTTTTTCTCTCCCCTTTTCCCTCTATCAATATTTTCATTGTTGCTCTCACATTTTAATTGTTGCTCTCCAGCTCTCTGTACGAAATACAGACATTTGATGTGCAGTTGGCACGCGAGAACCTTTCATCCCTCCTCCTCTGTGTGAGCAGAGCCGCAATGCTGCAGAGCACCAGAGCTCCTGGGTAGATGGGAGCGTCTGCAGGCAGTTAACGAGGGTCATGTGCAGTCAGCGCAGCACAGCATCCTGGCAGGACCCTCCCTCCATCCAGTCTAACTGCAGGGGGACCGAGGTGGCAGCCATCCCAGAGAGCTGGGTTCAACACAGGCCAAGTATTTAGCTTTTAGATTTGAGCTTATTCCGAAAAAATCTTTAGTAGATGAATGAAAATTCACTCGGGTGTTTTACAGTTACAAGAATAAATGTCTTAAATGGCTCATGCAGCACAGCAGGATAGCATGACCTGTGATAAGTCATGTGTGTTGCTCATGAACACAGTGAGAGGTCAGACACACAGACAAGCCCACCGCATCAGCTCCAGCTCCAGCTCCAGCTCCAGCTCCAGCTCCAGGTCCAGCTCCACCTCCACCTCCACCTCCACCTCCAGCTCCAGCTCCACCTCCACCTCCACCTCCACCTCCAGCTCCAGCTCCAGCTCCAGCTCCAGCTCCACCTCCACCTCCAGCCCCAGCCCCAGCTCCACCTCCAGCTCCAGCTCCAGCTCCAGAATCGCAGGGAAAGCTTTCACACAACTCCCCATGCGGTCCACGTGGAGGATGTCATTGCAGTGCTGTCGTCAGCTCAGTGAAAGTCACGACAAAAAGCTGAGGTTCCACTTGCGGAAAAGAAACGTCCTTACAGTACATTCTGTTCTTACTGGGTGATAAAAGTTATTAACTGTAACATCGTAAGTACCCTGGCAGAGATATTACCCCCCAAATTTACTGCCTACTGCTTTCTCCACACAATGAGTGTTTTGTGTCCATGCATGTACACATGCAATGTATGCATAAAAAAACATGTAAAACCTGTAGTGAATTTACAGTGCTATTGTTAAATTAGCAAAGAAAAACAAAAACTGCCATGGTGCTATATGTTGGTGGGGTCTATACAGGGAAGGAGTTGGCATACTGAGGTGCAATAGTTCTAGTGAGTTTCGCCGTTGTGTTATAAAGTGATGTCAAGTGTTTTGAGCACTTTGGAAAGGGACTATATATATATATATAATGTAAAAGCAGTCCAATGTTCGTATTCATCTGTTATCAATGTGACTAGGTGACCTAGGTTTGGAGCAAGGACAGAGCCTCTAGGCCTCGTGGCCGCCGCTGAAGGACGCGCTTCACAGGCAGATGATGAAACATCACCATCAGAACGATAATACGGGTAATAGGGGAAGACCGCCCCATGGCTCCCTGTCTGCCTCAGGGAAAACGATAGCTGCTAATGGTTTTGACATATACAACCAGGGGAGGCTGGTGGAGGATGAGGATGGGCTCATTGTAATGCATGGAATGGAATGAGGAACACGTGTCAAACACGTGTGTATGACAGCACTTCCAACTATATAATACAACGACACATGAAAACCTCAGGAGCTGTGTTATTCACACACTGTTTGGGATACAGTGATAGCTCTCACTGAGAAGAAATGGCGTAACATACAGTACAGTAGAAAGACAGCCTTCTGGGCGTGGAATAAAAAAGAAAACAGCTGCTCCTCGGCAACAGTAACATCCCCATAAACAACAACTCCATTCTCAACCTTTAGAGTAAAGAGGAAAAACAAATCAGCCACTATGAAGGGGTTTGAAGTTCTTCGACAAACATCAGACACGGACATCAGAAAGGAGGGAGGAGGAAGGAGAGGGGGAGGAGATGAGAGAGGAAGTTGGCTTGGCTCTGAGGAAATGGGCCGAAGGTGGGTTGGCGGGGGGAGGGGGGTGGGTTGCCTCCCAGTGTCTGTGCCCCCCTCCTGGTTGTTTTAATAGGGGTTGGCACAGGGCTGCGGCCGGGGCTGGCTGGATGCTGGACAGGGAACGTGAGTTGGTCTCCACCCTGCTGAGTAACTCTTTTAAGGCCCCTGAGTAAATACTGTACTGCCAAGCCATCCTCTGTCTGTCTGTCTGTCTGTCTGTCTGTCTGTCTGTACGTCTCTCTCTCTCTCTCTCTCTCTCTCTCTCTCTCTCTCACTCTTTCTCTCATGGGCCGTGTCAAAGGTGGTGTGAAATTCTAACATTCAGAGGATACACAGCTGGGGGTGTATGCGTGTGTGTCTGTGTGCCTGCAAGTCGGCTGTAATATCGTGCCTCCTGCTACATATTTAGGGATTCATACACACATGCCAGAAGTCTCTGACCCCTATCAAAATAATGCTTACAAGCTGGTTCACCACGGTTAGATGGGCTATCAATGCAAACGGTGTACTGGGAGGGGCAGGTTCTCATTTCTCCCATTAAATCTTAAATGCCTACACCTGGTTGTGGTGTAAGGAAACATTTCTCAATCTTCCATCTCTTTTTTAATAACACAAGGAGAGAGTATTGGACATCTCTAAATTCTCACTGAATGTATTGCAAGAAGTGTACACACTAACTGATATTTATAAGTAGCTTAGTGAATATGAGGAACAATAAACTAAACTTCAAACAATATAAGCCATTTAGCTGACACTTTTATCCAAAGCGACTTACATTGCAGTGAGTGTATACATTTCGGTATATATGGTCCCAGCTGGAATCAAACCCATAACCTAAGCATTGTTAGCACCATGCTCTACCAACTGAGCTACAGAGGACCATGAAAAAATGTTGCTCTGGAACTTTCCTGTTCTATATCCCCATATGTTCATCTAAATGTCATGGCTCTTTCCCATTTTGGGAAAGTTCACAGACAGAAATGTCTGGTTGTCTACCACAGTACAAATCCTCTGAACATCAGGGGGGGAAATGAAAACGAAAATCTCTCTTCAACTTCAAGGCAAGAGATGGATTCACACTATGGGTGACAAATATAGCTCACCTTGGATCCAGCCGTAAACAATACGTGATGTCAGTGATGATCCTGAGGCCAGGATGGGGACAATAAACAGGAAGTAGGGCCGCAGCAAGCTGCATCCCATAATATGCCATAGCAAAATAAAGACAAACACCAAAAAACAGCAAGAAAAATACAAACACACCAAAAAAAAAACAGACAAACACCAAAACACAACAAAGGGGGTCCAGATGTGCTGTGAGAGATTGGTGTTAACTAACTGTATATGAATTGGATTAAACCTTTAAATACGTCATTTAAATATGGCTGCTGTGAGAGTACACTGTACCTGATACAGTATGTGAAGCATTAGCCACGTAGCGATGTTCCCCCTCTGACCACCTGATCTTCCTCATGACAACATAAATCCATTCCAAACCACTCAGTGTCACTGTAAACAGCTGGAGCAAATGTTTTACTACTCTCTAAACAGTAAATGTCAAGATTTTAAGGATTCTCCAGCTTGCTCAACTCTTCCCTTGTCTACAGTAATGTTGAAGAGTTGAACTTTACATAATTGGGATGAACGCTCTGTCTACAGCTGTTTGTCCCGCTCCCTCCCTGTCCAGTCTACTGGTGAAGAGGTAGAGAAGTTGGAGCAGAATGTGTGAACCTAAGGTCTCATAACATCACCTACTGTTAACCCCAAGCACAATCACAGATAAACACAAACACACACACACACACACACACGCACGCACGCACACACACACCACACCACACACACACACGCACACGCACACGCACACGCACGCACATGCACATGCACACGCACACACACACACACACACACAAAATCACAAACACACACACAGTCTCACAGTTTCAGACAAACACACAGCTGCCTGGAAGCTGAAGATAAGGAGAGAGGGAGGGGGGCATGAAGAGAGGGGGGGACCGGGGTGTGTGTGTGTGTGTGTGTGTGTGTGTGTATGTGTGTGTGTGTGTGTGGGGGGGGGGGGGATAAGGGGGAAAGGCCCCTGCAGGACGTCCTGAGAATGCACAGCTTCTGAGACAGAGCGACGGGTCACACAACACGTCTAGCAGAGACCGGTAAACACATGTCTAGTACACACACACACACAGCAGCTCCCATGCTGCACATACAACACGTATGATAACACCAAAGGCAATCACATAACACAGCATGCATATCACAGGGAAGCAACTGTATCAACATACATGCACCACAACAGGAAAGAATAATCACACAATGCAATAACCATTGCAGCAGGAGAACCTAAGCTGGGGAACTACATGCTAACAGTAGATGTGTGTAGATAAGGTACGCCGTACTTCAATAACAGATGTGAATCCTTCAGAAACCACGACCACTCGAGACCCGGATTTGAAAAACAACAAGGACAACAACAGCCAACTGAAGCTGGTCTAACGATGTCATTAGCAGCGTGGACACACAGACGGAACAGCCTCTTCATTTCCCTAACGACCACGCCATAGGAAGAGAGAGCAAGGTCTTCTCAGCATTGTTTTTCCTCCAGGGGTGTATTTGTGTGTGTGTGTGTGTATGTGTGTGTGTGTGTGTGTGTGTGTGTGTGTGTGTGTGGATGTGTGCGTGGACGTGTGTGTATGCGTGCGTGCGTGCGTGTATGTGTGTGTGTGTGTGTGTGTGTGTGTGTGTGTGTGTGTGTATGTGTGTATGTGTGTATGTGCCTGTGCCTGTGTGTGTGTGTGTGTGTGTGTGTGTGTGTGTGTGTGTGTGTGTGTGTGTGTGTGTGTGTGCGCGTGTGTGTGTGTGTGTGTGTGTGTGTGTGTGTGTGTGTGTGTGTATGGGGCCATCCCTAATGGGATGTGTTGTGTACAGGGGGGGCCTGGGAAACAACAGTGTAACCAAAGGGAAGAGCAGAAGGAAAACAAGGACCCCTCCCTGTCCGCGCCTGGGACAAACACATTCACCACACCTCCTCTCTCTCTTCTCCCCTCCACGATGGCTCAGTTGGAGTAGGACCAAACTCCTTCTAGACACTGACCTGAGGTCAGATTTGTGCTTTTTTTCCTCCTACTGAGTCGGGTTAGGATTGTGGTGCATAAGCTGATCCCAGAGATGTGTGTGTGTGTGTATGGCCAGTAGACAGCCACACTGCCAGAGCTCCTCCCCCTGCTGGCTTCAACTGGATATGGGAACCTAAGGGCTGAATGGGAGGGTCAGAAAGGGACTACATAACATCCTCAGGGTTATTGATAATTACCCCCCCCCCCCCCCTTGCAAAGCCACTTCTGGTGAATGCATCCCCCTAATACCTCTCACTAGGCTTTGATCTATTTCCCAAAGACACACAGGTACAGTAATGTTCACCCAGTATTTGCTACTACATAATAGCCAATGGGGATCTGAGGAGCAGCAATATTGAGCAGACATGACCGTATTTCTTCAGTTGGTCATTTTTCATCCAGCTTCTGTGCCACATTTAGATGTGACGTGCGTAAACGTTCTCTTTCTATGTTATTTACTGGCCGACCGACCCATTAAATACCCCAGTGGTCCTGATAGCCTTCAACCAATGGCAGAGAGGTCGGAGCTGGCATGATGCCCTGGTTTAGCAGGTGCAACTGAACTGGAGGATAAGAACGCGTCAACAGATCTGCTGAGTGAAGATTCAGATGGTTGATACAAGGCTACGTTGGCTGACTGTCCTCTGATGCTGATGACATTGGTGCCAGTGGAGTGAGATTTGGTGACATTTTTTGACATGAGAGAAATATTCCCAAAGATTAACGAGGACCCCCCCGGAGAAGTCCACGCGCTTTACACGACGTGTCTGGTGTCTGCGTGAGCGTATGTATGTATCTACTGTATGTGTGTGTGTGTGTGTGTGTGTGCGTGTGTGTGTGTATGTATGTGTGCGTTTGTTTGTGCATGTGTGTGTATGTGTCGTTTGTGTGTCTGTGTATGTATGTATGTATGTATGAATGCATTTGTGTATGTGAGTGTGAGTGTGTGTGTGTGTGTGTGTGTGTGTGTGTGTGTGTGTGTGTGTGTGTGTGTGTGTGTGTGTGTGTGTGTGTGTGTGTGTGTGTGAGCAGTGCCAGGGCTCCTGTGCGACCTCGTGGAAAATCCTCCTCAGCGGTTTCCTGTGGGTCTCCATTATCAGCCCTCGTTTATAAAGCAGCTTTTCCCCCCTGCTTCCTCCCCTGCTTCCTCCCCTTCCACTCCACTTCCCCTCCCACACTCATCTCAGTCACATGAATCACTACAGCCAGAGAGGGTGGGGGTGGAATACTACAATACTACAATCACAATGCATATACAGTAAAAATTACTCTGATATACAGTCATCTACAGCATGAGGTAATTTCTTCCCTTTGTGCATGCACTGAATGCCTGATGCGAGTCAGAACGTCACCATATTGAGAAAGGGTGAAGGGTCTCTTTAACTGTGCGGTATGCTTTTTTCAATTCAATTCATTTGAATACAACTTTATTCACCCCCTCAGGGGTAATTCGGAATCCTATGGTAAGTATGGAGGTTCATACACAGGTAGATGACTCAGACTGGGTGTCAGTTCTGTATTCGCAAGAGGTCATTTCTTCTGCTGGTGCTGTGAAATCAAGATGCCAGTCAGGACAGTTTCACCATAACCTCCCTGGCAAAAGCCCCCATCTCATGTCTCACCTCTTTCGTAATGTAATTCCCCAGGAATTCTGCGGGAATTCGTTCTGGACAGTGACGCAACGAGAAGCATTGTGAAGTGAGAGACTATGTCATCAGTTGAGCAACACAATCCAATATACAATATCAATGTTGGACTTGACCTGCCACTGTAATGTTAAGAAATATGAACAGAACCAATTGTCAGTGGAAAAACGTATGAACATTCTGCATGGAGCACCTCTGCCAGTCTGCTGATAGTGCCACTGTGAGAGTGTTACTGTAAGTAGCCTATACAGTATTGTTAGATGTGTCTTATTACACCCTAAAACCATTCATTCCTTGGGTTAGGGTTAGCCCTAAAACCCTAAAACCATGGCTTCCATTAGCAGGACTTGGAAGAGTTCCATTCACAGGCAAACCCACATGGAGGCAACATGGTGCTGACTGGGAGTGGACCCCGGGCAGGCTTCACCAGGACAGACAGGGTAAACAAATATGGCTCCTAATTGATGAAGACTGCCATGGAAAGATGGCTGCTGGTCAATAAACACACACAAGAGGTGGGCTGCGACTGGCCTCTGTCTACAGAAACTGCACAAGACAAAAGGCCTGAGGAATGGAGAGGGAGAGAGAGAGAGGCAGGCAGACAGGCAGACAGACAGAAAGAGAAACAGAGAAAAACAGACAGAAAGAGAAAGACAGAAAGAGAGAGACAGAGAGAGAGAGACAGAGAGATAGACAGACAAAGACAGACAAAGAAAGAAAGAGAGAGAGAGAGAGAAGAAAGAGAGAGACGGAGAGATAGACAGACAAAGAGAGAGAAAGAAAGAAAGAGAAAGAGAAAGAGAGAGAGAGAGAGAGAGAGAGAGAGAGAGAGAGAGAGAATAAAAAACCCTGAAACATGACTAATCTTGTTGGCTCCCAAAAGTCGGTTCACAATAAATCTTCCTAAAGTCTTCCAGGATTGGTAATGGCGTGCAGAAGGTCGATGCCACAGATAGCAGGGGAGCGCACAGCGTTAGCAACAGGACGTGACATGGAGCATGTGTGGGGGACTTGATAGAGAGGCAGAGGCCGATGAGAAAAGGAAAGAAAATAACGAAAGAGAGGAAAGGGAAGCACTTAGGTGTGCTTGATATCCTATCAGGAGTAATACCGATCTGAGCCATGGAAAAACACCAGGCTCCCAACATGAATGAGTTTTACAACCAAGCTGAATAGAGTCCTTGAATAGGACCATGTGCATTTGGATGGGATAGGAGCCGGGATCAAATGGTGGATGAATATAAAAGGCTTAGTAAACAATACCCAGCTCCCCCAGTGTCTGAGAGACAAAAATGCGGGAGCAATTTGGGTCTCTTTTTGTTCTTGAAAATGCTTCTCAGATGTTTGACGTAGGACCAAAAGAGCAGCGAGACAAAACAAACAGCAATTAAGGTTGTTTTCATATTAGCTGAAAAGCTCCACTATCCACGTTTTAGGAAACATCTGCCGTATTGATTTATGAGTCCAGGAAAAGCTAAATGCTGTCTATCTCTGTGAAACAAACCTTTGCAGGGGAGAGTTAGCTAACCGCCTAAATAGCCCGAAACAACCCAATACCCCAACCCCAACCCATCCCCAAAGCAAGATCCTCAACTTCACATTGAAACAGGGACACACAAACACACACACACACACACACACACTTATACACATACACACACACAAACACACACAGTGCCTGTTTTTGCTACTCTCCAAAATGTATCCCTTATAAACATTTACACTCCAAACAGTGATAAAGGCGCCCCTATCACAGCTTCTCATCTGGAAATTCCAGACGTTCGCCGATAGAGAGAGGGTATACAGGACACATCTCGCTTTTGTAGTAAAAAAAAAAAACCCTGTCTGTCTGGAAAATAAACATTTTTCATAATCTCCCAAAAATGTAACAGAGTGTCTCTGATACCATATCCAGATATTATGTCTGGATTAGAAGAATTCCAGCATCTGAGCCGGCAGCCAAAAAATCCCTGAGAGGACCCAGAGACAGGGCAGATAGAAGGATTTCCAGGGTGCGGTAGACAGACACTTGCTGCATGATGTTTGCTTGCTTGTTTTACATCTACTGTACTCCGGGCTAGGAGGTAGTGAGGGGAACTTCCAGGAGACTACATATAAAGGTGGAAGGGGAGAGAGAAAAAAACGTTCAACCTCACAGGTCTTTAAGACTAACATCCTCTGGGGCTTGTTCATAACATTCATCAAACTGTAAATCAGTTTGCAAATAAAACCCTCAAGTGTAGTGTGGATTAGGGAAATAATTCCCAAAGATCTACGAGGACCTCCCCAGAGAAGTCCACGCAGCGTCTACTTTACACGATGTGTCTGGCTGTTTTACTCACCATGGTGTGTGTGTGTGTGTGTGTGTGTGTGTGTGTGTGTGTGTGTGTGTGTGTGTGTGTGTGGTATGTGTGTGTAACTAACTAAACTGTAAAACTTCTCTGAAGGGGGAGAGGAAAAACTGCAGACATAGAGGAAAACTCTAACATGGCGGTGCCTGCTTGTTGTTCAGTAAACAGAGGCGCTGAGGCGGCTGTGTGGCTGAGTATGTTGGTGGAGAGCGCCTGTGTTTTCATGTCAACACAGCGGCATTTACCACAGGGACGAGAGGACAAACTCCCAAAGATCTGTCTGTCTGTCTTTCTGTCTTTCTGTCTGTCTTCCTTCTCAGAACGAGAGGTGACCTAGAGACCACAACTGTCTTAAGAGCATCCAGACTGACGTTTAGCAGGTGAAAGTAACGATATCACACTCCATTAATCAGGGCCGAATGACCCAGCGTGAGGGTGAGATCTTCACATCACACTTTCCCCCCTCTCTCACGTCTCACTGATTCTTCAGTTTTACTGGAGTTCTACTGAAGTCTCCCCCGCCCCAGGAATGGCTAATGTCTCTTGCACAATTTTTTGATTTGAGGAACATTTATTGGATGTGAAATAGCAGCAGTTTGCTCTTTTCTCTTTCCAGAATGTACTATTTTCACTCCAACTGGAGGTTGATCACTTGCGATGCTACTTGGAACAGAGCTGAGAGATCCCTACAGAGAAGCCTACTGTCGCTAGTTCATTCATGGCAGGAAATGTGTCTGTGTGAAGCACTTTGAAACATTTGATCCTTAAGAATGTTTACAATAACATCAAGCAATCAGTATCCAGGGTCACGCAAACCTGGATAGATGGAACCTCAAGTTTGGTTTCATATACAGTACCAACTCCAAAACATCCGCTTCCATTCTGATTGAGGAACATCTCAAAATAAACTCCTAATTCTATTTTACCATTTCCACACTATCAAGTACCGGCAATCGGTTGATTTATCATTTATTTAGGTTGATGTTGCATCCAACTTGGCAACTCATGTTCCCAAATCCCATTACTATGGCAGGTTGAGGTTAATTTAAGCATTCAGTCAAACCAGCAAATCAACTATATGATAGTAAGATCATTCAGTAGCTTCACTAGTAGAAGCCACAGCACACCGACAGTCAAATTCTCATTAAAGATACTGTACACAGTACATCTGCACAAAACATTGACTTTCACACTGAAAATTCAGAATGTGTTAGGAAGCGGTCTCAGATAATTCATTAAACTGGATGGCATTTATTTACTAGAGAGCACAGCCTATATCAGCCTTGGGGGAGTGAGATCAGAAGCCAGACTCTGAGACAGCTTGGCAAAAAGCAAAGATCCATCTGTCTGGGGTGTGCTGAGAGAGGGTTGTAGGGCGTAGTGTCACAGACACACACGCACATGCACATACGCACACACACACACACACACGTATGCACATACGCACACACAAACACCTTCCATCGCCAGCTGGGTCAGAGAAAGCAGCACTCTGGGAACTGTTGACATGCTCATGTCTTTAATGGTCACATCCTCCACACCCTACATTGCACACGCAAAACCACACACACACACACACAACACACACACACACACACATTCAGCACACACATATTCAGCACACACAAACTAACACATACTCTACTCTGCACAAGTATTTCGCCATTGCATCGCCATGCACAAACACATGCACACACACACATGTACACACGCACACACACACACACACACACACACACACACACACACACACACACACACACACTCACACAAAGTGTCCAAAACCTTTGACTTTAGACCTTTGACTGCATTAACGATGACAGTTACAACGCGTGTTCTTAGTTGTTATAGTGGTTTGCCATGTCTTGGCATGGAGCTATGCACAAACACATGTACACGTACACACACATACACACACATGTATACACACACACACACACACACACACACACACACACACACACACACACAGTCCCCTGCCCCTTCCAAGCAATCAGAGGCTGAAAATAGGAAGGAGGGAGAGGAAGCAGCCTAGCATTCACAGGCTGGGAACAGGGAGAAGAAAAAAACACCCGGAACCTGGAATTTGTGGAGGAAAAAACAACAGCCATCCTAAAATACCTCAGGACCATCTCCGCAGATAAACACAAATGTTATTCCTCTGTCGCTCAGGACGTCTCTCTGAACTCTTCTTCCTCCTCAATCTCTCTTGTTCTCTCCCACTCTCTTTCTCTCTCTCACACACACCATCTTTCCTTAGCTCTCTCTGATATCAACTCCTCAACAAGGAGTATGCATCTTTCAATCGCATTAAGCGAAGCCTGATCAAATAGCCAACTCTTTCTCTCTCTCTCTCTCTCTCTCTCTCTCTCTCTCTCTCTCACACTCCCTTCTCCCTTCACGTCCCCCCCCCTCTCTCCCCTTCACCCCCCCCCCCTCTCCCCCTCACTACCCAGGAAATCCAGGCAGAAGGTCTAATTAGCGACTTTGTTAGCTTTTTGGCTAATCAGGTCTAAGTGGTGGCCATGGGCCCTCAGTCATCACCAGCGGATCTGAGACCAGCCCCTGGCACAGGGTTCACTCTGTGGGGATGAGTCTGGGTCCTTCCGTGCAGCCATGCTAAGTGTTTTACCCTTTCCCTTCCTTATCCACCACTCCAGTTTACATAACTGTATAGCCTATAGACCAGCATAGCAGGGTCCAGTTGTATGGTCACGCAAGTAACTCTCTGGTTTTCAGGGGTATGTGAAACATACATGTTATTCTATTTGTTTGTTTGTCAATATGTCATTCAAGAGAAGGGCAATGGAGTAGTTCAGTGAATTGATTCCTACTACTCACCTGAAGCCTTCTAAATGTCCTTGTGACTCATGAGATGGATTAGGGATAAGGTCAGGGTTCGTGCAGCCCATCTGCAGGTCCCAAAACACCTTTTGTGAAACACTGCTTCTAAGATTATGAGGACTTGCGTCATCTTGCTAATGCCTGTGGATGACAGGATTGTCACAGTGACAGGGGATACCATGGTGACAGAGCCCTTCCTGTGGCTTATTGGGAAAGGTCACTGACCCTGAGGTAATTTCCTCTGACCTCTGCTTCCTAATTGATTCAATTTCCTGGCCAATGGCCTCCTATTAGGATGCTCTAATAGACTCGACACCACAATGCCACATCCCCATCAGTTGGGGCCAAAAAAGGCCACTGTCGAATCATGAAACTGACTTTGTCACCAAAACATCATCCATGTCAACTTGATGAACTGCACACATCAAACTTAGAATGATACGCCGGTCCCCTTTTCCTAAACAACCTAACCTTCATTGCCTTTTCAATTACATCATTCACCTCCAATGACACACAACAGATGTGGGTCCCAATGGAAAAAGCTGCGATTGGATAGATGAAGAATGAGTCATAACCAGTATATCTGAGGTAAAGGACAACATACAGTAACAGTTTATGACATCACCATCAGCCCCTTTTGCATCAGTGACACACCCAGTGATGAATGACAGAGTCAGGGTGGTTCTCAAATGACACGCTAATGACACGTGCGGTTGTAGCAAACCACTTTCAACTGCAGCCACGTGGAGCCTCCCCAGACTCTAGTCAAAGGTAGTGTACAGGTACGTATTTTGCCCTCAGATGATTACGCTGGCTCTGGGCCTCTGGCTCCAGGCAGACTGGCCTCGGGACAACAGGGAGGGCATGGATGATCAGCTGAACCCCTATATCCCTGCTACAAGTCAACAAACCTACAATGTACCTTTATACTGTACTGTAGAGGTTAATGTGAGTTTGTGGATAGCTTGTTGAGCTTCTATCTTATCAATACGGTAATTCATGAGCTACTAAACAAATCATGTCCCTGGTCAATGTCTAGGGGCGTCTTGCTAGAGGTTATTCCAGAGAAGGTTGATAGCGGCAGACAGTAACTCAATTCCACCTTCTCCTATTGCATCTTTGTTGAAAGTGAGAACAGCGTGTTTGTACTAATAATGTTATTGGCAGTGGGAAACATTGGTTCTAACAAAAACAGTTTGATTTATCCGAGCAATTTTTTAGGCCAGAAGGTTTAGTCATACGGTATTCAAGCTTTACAAGTGAAGCATTGTTAACTGTTAGTTTGCTGAGGCAGCTATTCTGATTGCCGTGTCACAATAGCTTTGCATTCTCTAAGCAGGACCTTCATCCCCAACCGTGTCTGTTTATTAGCTTTAGTGTTCGACATTTCCCCAATCCAACGTCTTATTTAAACAAGCCTATGCTGGTGCTCTACTTTAATCACAAACTCCTCTTTTAAGGTAAATAAAACGAGATAGGCTGTCAGAGAGGCATTTCACAAAATTAAGCTTGTGGTTGTGCTTTTGAGTTGTATATAGAGTGTGTGTGTGTGTGTGTGTGTGTGTGTGTGTGTGTGTGTGTATGTGTGCGTGCGTGCACGTGCGCATGTGTTTGTGTGTGTGCGCATGCGTGCGTGTTTGTGTGCGTGTGCGTGCGTGCATGTGCGTGCGTGTGTTTGTGTGCGTGTGCGACGGCTCCACCGAGAGCATTATTACACAGAGCCAATGGGAGAGAGGGACCACACTCTAGCACATCCTGTTTGAGTTGACCTCAGAGGATATTCTCCTTTCCCAAGCAAACAAACCTCCGGGCTTTTGGATCGTACCAACGTCGGAAGGGAAGGGAGGGGACAGTAGCCAGGGGGTCTCTGGTGAAAGATCAGTGGGTAGAAAATGTGTTTCAGAAGCACAGATCAGCAAGAGCGTTGACCAATTGCTGAACCACTTCACCGCCACTGAGAAGGATGGCCATGTGGTTGATGCTATAGGCTATTGTGCATCATCCAGATGGGTACAGTGCCACATCATGGATGTGGTTCTTTTCCGACTTGCAATACTAAAACGCTTTCAAACCTAGTGAAGAGTAGTTGTTGTGTGTCACATCCAAGTAGAAAACATATGGACACAAT
The DNA here is from genome assembly GCF_951799395.1 of Argentina silus. Taxonomy (NCBI): domain Eukaryota; kingdom Metazoa; phylum Chordata; class Actinopteri; order Argentiniformes; family Argentinidae; genus Argentina; species Argentina silus. The sequence goes on from NC_139671.1 coordinate 13,103,015, forward strand.
CTGAAAATCTATTAATTTCGTAAAAGGTGACGAAATGCTATTCACCCAAATAAGGTGCATTTATCCTCCACTTCATCCCTGGCGGTGTCTTTTACTGTGTAAGTCTAGCCTGTTATCCCACAGACTCGTGACCTGTGGTGTTTTTGCCCCAGCTTTCCAGGGTGGGCCGGCATGGTGTTTTTGCCCCAGCTTTGCAGGGTGGGCCAGCATGATGCACTGGAGACAACTGGGATTAACACTGCCTACTGACACTAATCCCATTGTGGTGAGGGCTTTGCCTTTGGGACTGTGCACCCACTTGCACTCGCCAACCAACGCTCTGTCATGTATCTGTGGCATCATGCCACCAGGACATTGTATGCTTCAGGGGGGGATTTGTTAGACGGATTTGTCTGCCCACTGCACACAGCTTGTGGGTGATATAATTGTGTTAAAAAGTGAAATGTAACCTTGGGTACCTTGCTGTGGTTATTTCTGGGACGGAGGGTGTGGCGAAGAGGGGAGCGTGGATGGAATCATGATGAATTATACAGAACTTATTTGGATTTTTGATCAAATTAATTTCAAACACTCCCAGTTTTGTTGTACAGCACACTTGTCCCGGTTACGGTTGATATACAGTAAGCTTCTCCTATGCTATCTTTCTTTCATCATGTGGTAAACCTCTTACATTGCTGCAGGAGGTCCGCTAATCTACATTCTCTCTCTCAAACACATGTTTCATCAATTAAATCTGAGAGCATTACCAAAGGGTGGTCTCTCTTGTCTCACAGCAATGAATAATGTAAGATCTCTCATTGTAATGCAGTGTGCTTCTATCAAGTTCAGGTGCTATACTCTTTAAGTGAGATGTGGGGGACTATCTTTAGCCTATAGACTATGTTTCCATAGCTACCAGCATCAAGTGCTAGAAAGCGAGCAAATTTATGCAACCTATTTACTAGAGGAGTGAAGATGGCAGGAATACCACCGTGAGTGTGTTCAGTTCTGAATTCATTTCCATCCATTTCCAATACACTTTGCTGAACAATTTCACCTAAAACTATCTATTTCCCTAGTAACCGAACAAACCACATCACCATTAGCGCTCTCTTAGCATTGAGCACCTGATCATATTTTTGTGTGGTAAGGGGCAAATAAAGGGCGAAGTTCAGCCACAAAGCCTTGGGTTGCCCCAGCACTGTAAGCCATCTTTCTCTCTCGTATGACCCCTTCCTACGAGGAGCTGAGCATGTCTTTCTCTGAAAAAGGGTTGGGTTGGTGCCGTTTGTGACATCACTTTCCCCACGAGTTCCACTGGTCATCGCCTCGGCAAAACAACTTTGGCCGTTCCTGTTGCCAGTGTTCTGGTAAAAGGCCAGGCTACTGCTGGTACTCTGCTGTTTAGAGTAAACACTGCTGCGAGAGAATGGTAGGAAAGTTCCAGAACAGCTACAGCTACTGTACTAGGGTTGTGTGATTCTCAAGGGGCGCCATGCTATGTTATGAATGAGTAACCCATTGTTAAACTTGCCAAATGAAGATAAACTCTATTAGGCTACAGACACATAGATCTTCCATCTTCACCCATTCTGACACTCTCTGATGTCTCTTTGATATTCAGAAGAATATCAAAGAGAATACAGTACAAGCTCAGGACTTAGCTATGGAAACAGCATACCCAGGCTAGGCTGGTATCAAAAACACCTCCACAACACCATCTCTACAGCTTCAAGCCTCAGGATTCTATTTTGTTGAGCTGTAACTGGAGCAGATGACAAATCCAGAGAGACTCCATACCAGAAGGTGTCATTTTCAACGACCTCTTATAGAGGTCATCATCGGACTTCCTGAATAGAGCTCTTTTCAGGGGCAGAACCCAGAGGAACAGTCCATGTCTGGAGCCTAAACCGGGCCTGCGGTCTGGAGAGTACCTCGTAAATACCCCCTCCTCATTGCTCTTACCGCCAACGTCAATGTCAATCTGCTCCAACATATTGGCCTGGCCGCACTTAAATCAAGATTTACAACACTTTTACAATAGAGCGCAGCTGGACTTCAAACACAAACTCCACTGAGCAGCAATCGCAGAGAGCAAATATAGCCGGGGACCTTCATGATCAATGTAACAGGTGGGCTATCAGACAGCGGGGGGGGGCAGGCTAGACGACACAGACCTGGCCTTATTTACATAGAAATGTAGTGTACAGAACAACTGACATGATTTGTTATTCTACTGGCCCTATAGTCAGGTGTGTTCTAGATTATACATTTCTATCTGATTCTTCTGTAATGATGTGCCCTACTGTATAGACCCCACATGAAGGGTTTATACATGTGACTCTACAGTCATAGAGTAGAACAAAGGAAATGCACTGGGAGTTCCTGCTACTTGATGCTAGAATCAATGCTATATGTCGGACATTTGATTCTATATGAGTCACAATGTAAGTAGCATTCATATTATACTGTCGGTGACCATAGAGATTACACTTACTATTTCACACCAATGCTGATTGTTATTTTATGTCACTCTCCAACAGTTTATGCAACAAATAACGTGATTTACGTTAACAGAGGAAAACGTCATGTCATTGTTTTATTCAACAGCATTCCTCGCATACCATTCACAACAATACAGTAGATATTCTAGTGTCCGTTCTCTAAACACAGAGCTGTTTACACTTCCTTGTCAGAGGATCACAGTTTTTGTGAGAACGGCGAGAATGGTGAGAACAGGAACAAGGTTTTCTCTGCTGGGTTCCAATTCTACTAACAACAGGAGAGAAGTGGAGAATCGAGCCGACCCGGACACCCAGACCCCTGGGTCCCTGAGACCAACGAGAGGCCAGGGGAAGCGGAGCAGACACAGAGGGGTTGGTGCTATCTCCCCCATCTCCCCCGTCTCCTCCATCCCACCACGGGCCACTGGGACCAGGCCAGGAGAGGATTTCAGGAAGTCCACCAGGAACTGAGGTCTGGTGTGGAGAGCCCATGCTGTGTTGATGGAAAGCTGAGAGCTTTGATACAACAGTCTCAATACATGCAGGGCTCCAGTTTGTGGTTTTGTGGTTGGTACAAGATATACCCTTGGCATGAACACTGCCAGAGCATTGGGTTTATTCTGGATCGGTATGCTCTCTCTCGTTGTGTAACGATGCAATAATACAATGCTGTGTCAGTGGGCGAAATTACGAACAAATGCATCAAGGAGACCACAGAAAGCTTGTGTTGACAGCTATTCACAGTCTCCCTTTGAACATTGAAGGGGCATCTCATAGTGAGTGTCTGAAATGTAAGTCATGTAAATGAACGATTATTCCATATTATTGGGTTCCTAGTGTATAAACTATTTATAACATAGGTGTTGATGACTGATCTAGGTATTGAGAACAGAACAATGAGTCATAATAGCAAGTTCTATCCAACTATAGAACAAATCAATGAACAGCCCATAGGTAATTTAATCATTCAAGTCTGAATAGAATGTAAGAGTACTTAAGCCTCACAGGCCAAGTGACAGTGACACAATTATGTTAAAGTATATCTGTCCTGCAGGGCCTGTTTCAGCTGGCTAGAAGGCACCTTAAGGCTTGCCTGTCATTTGATTTTCCACATATTGCAGGAAACGTAATGTCATCAGCTGTGCTCAGTTGTTAAAGCTACTATAAACCACAATTGTCACACTTTTTATGGTGTTTTTATGTCAGCTGGATTGGACACATATGGCTAAAGAGCAGATAAGCATGCACAATATTTGCTATTATAAGACCATTATAGGGCAGACATGCTATAAAAACTGCAAACCTAGAATCAGAACATTGTCTGTTCACCCAGACTCTGTCAACAAAACCACAATTAGCGGTTGCTACACAAGAGGAGGAAAGTGGCAAACAATGAAAAAGTGGCAGACATGAAGCACAACTGGTCTCTTATTATGGGTTTATTAAGAGAAATATCTAAACCGAGCCAGGACGCACTCTATTTTGCCTGACATAGAGTGAGATTATCACAATATCAAATGTCAACTGCGTAATCAACAACATGAAAAAGATAACATGGATACCAGAGTCAGGTCATCTCAAACAAATGGTCACAGAGAAAGACTGACATAGGGTTACACTCACTGAGCAGAAGAAGCATTGTTACTCAGTTATAGCCCTAACAGGTGTGTCAATAAACATGCTTATAAAAGCATGGAGCCAATTGACCATGTCTGTCCACAGTAAACAATACATGCTCTTATACTACATATGCTCTCCATTCGCACCCTCGCCAGTGCACAACTACCATCTGATAAAACAGAGTTTAGACATAAACAGTACAAGGTCAAATGAAGGGCTCTGAAAGATACTGCCCCATAAGTAGGACCTATCAAATCAATCAAAACATCAAACATCAACTTCAAACAAACACAAATTCATAGATTGAAAACCATACATTTCATAAATAGATTCATATTGAGACATGGGGGCCTCTCAAAGTCTGCCTGGTTTCCGTTATGGGCATAATTTCATTGAAAAACCACAACTTGTCATTTCAATATTGTTCATATATTTCATTTATAAACAAGTCAGAAAAGAACTCAGAAAATAATGAACTGTCCTTAAATTCAAATCAGAAACACATTATTTTGACCTAAGCGGGAAATGAGGCATTGTGGGCATATTTCTCTTGGTTTGAGGGACTGGCTGTATTTCTATAGCTGTGTAGGTGGAGGAGTATTGTGGAGTATTTTCATTACACAACTAATGCATGAAGCCTGAAAGCCATGGACCCAAGGATTACAGCATAGCATGCATTATAAGTGATGTGTAAAAACAAACTGAACTCACCCCACCTATGGCTGCAGGTGCATGTGCCAATGCGTGTTTGTGCATGTGTGGGTGGTGGGGGGGGGGGTGGCAAGAAGCTGCCTATCTTCCTTTATAACTGAGGAAATTATACAAATAAAGCTCTAAAAGATCTTTCAACACTGAGCCGACTGCATCAATACCAACAGTAAATAATTGAGCACCAATAATTATCTAACCATCAGAAAGTATACCTTTTCTCTAGCCTAGTTAAGAATTCACTGGCAGTTAGGAATAATCATTATACAACATCATTTAAACGCAATTAATGCTTGTATTCAGAAGCGTCTATTCATTATCAATTCATTGCAACCATCGGTGCCAACTGGAATTTAAATGAACAGGTTTAAAGAGATAGTCCTCCTTCTCGTGAACAGACGAGAGAAACGGTGCGCGCCTGCCAGTCTCCAGCCAGATGGTAAATGGTAAAGCCACGAGCGCAGTGAGGCTGCGATCAAATAACACATCCAATCAGAGAATCAAAAACACACTTCGGATATTGGCAAAACATCGAGAACAATTAATTATTGGAGAAGTGTTAAAAGAAAAACAACTCTTAACTCCATCGTACATCTATTAGGCTACGCATGCAGCCACACGTACACACACACAGTTTCTGAGAGGTGGGACATTTTCAATGTATTCATCTAAATGTTTTATTGTCATGGAGCATCAGGGATTGAATAGTTTATTTAGACCATCAAATCAAACGCCGTGCGATATTAATCCTATACTGTGGGAAATGTACGGGGTAGGCCAAAACGCAATGCCCTCTAGTTGTTAGAGGCCATTGGGAATAAACCAATTTTACGGACGCAGTAGAGAGAGAGAGAGAGAGAGAGAGAGAGAGAGAGAGAGAGAGAGAGAGAGAGATGGGAGCTAATTTGCATACAGCTGAATAGTTTCAGCACAGTGTCTCCAGCACATTACACTCGCATGCTTTAGAGAGGGGCACGCGTCCCAACAATAGGAGACACGCTGCCGTTGAGCTGTAAAGTGCTATGGGCAGCAAGCGGCACGCGCCGCCTACAAAACGGAATTGAATAACAAAAAAATGATATATATATATACTACTAAAAAAGATACTATATATACTGTCTCTACGAAATGTAGTCCATCCCATCTGTGCTAAATGTGAACATGCGTAAAAAGAAACATCGCCGGTAGACATTATGGGCTTCGATTCGATGTTGGCCTGCCATATATGATTACATCTTTAAATGCCCTTATGGTGATATTCAGGTTATGATGGAGTCATGGAGTAGCCTACACTTGCAAGTTGTAGCGCAGATCAAGAGCCACCTCAAGTCTAAAAAGGTGAAATATGAATGAATAGAATAATAAATATTTATTAAATAATAATAAACGAATAATAAGACCATTTGTTTATAATGAAGCAGTGTAGTTCATCAATGTAGTTCCTCATCTAGAGCCGTGCATTACGCACGAGTTTAGGGTCGGTCAGGAAATTACTCTTGGTGCGCACGCTTCCAATAACGCAGTGTAATTAACCGTGCAATTGAGTGGAACCAAGGGGGAAAAGGGTGGATGGAGCGGAGCAGTAATTGAATTTCTGCTTTTCATTCTAAGTTTCAGTTTTCCTGTGTAAATAATGACATTGTGAAAACAGTTGTGCAAGTGCGTCCTCTTCCCCATGCGCGCTATAAATACGTCAACAGATGCCGAGCTTGTTAATAATCGCCTGGTCTCATGGTGGTCAGTCAGCATAGCGCTTGTGGGTATTAAATCTGGATATCATTGTTGTTGGAGAGAAGGGGGGTTGAATATGTAAAGTGGGCGGTGTTTAGTCTGATTGACAGTTTGTGTAATGAGCAGCGCAGCGTAAGTCTATAAATTGGGGCAGGCAATACTCCAGCGTTCATTCACGAGAATACAACAAGCGGTGGACATCCACGGCGCACCACTGACACACCAACTTAGCACCAACACAAGACAGTGGTATCGAACCCACACACACCGACGCAATCATTGTGGAGTTCTGTAAATGCGAGGAGACTACCGAGGACAGAAAGGGGTCAGACCTGGATATTGATCTTTCGTTACACCTTCAACTCTTGGATAACCAAGGAATTCTAAGCGCGTCTTTTGGACGTTTTGGAACATCCAAACAGGAGCAAAGGAAACGCGAAGAGAGCGCGAAGAAGGATATATATCTTTAGGTTCATTATTTTTCCTTTTTTGAATTTTGCCCAAACACTTTGGAATAGGGGGCTTTGAGGGGATATATTGGCGGGTGACGCGGCTGCCCTGGAGAAGCGAGAATGGCAGCTTGGTTCACCTTTCTCATCGCATTCAGCACGACGATACTAACACAGGTAAAGAGGGATCCATCTCCTGGAGATCCTGCACAGGAGCACACTACAAGAAAGTGCGAGGGCTATTTATTTTATCCCAAAAATGTGCATGCGCAACGTGTTTTAAAACCCTGTTCCTTTTCTTTGTAGGTATTTGGGTCCGGTGTTTTTGAGCTCGACCTGCATGAATTAAAAAATATCAAAGGACTGCTGGCGAATGGCAACACATGCAAACCCAACTGCAGGACTTTCTTTCGAGTTTGCCTAAAGAACTACCAGGCAGTGGTGTCGCCCGGTGACTGTATATTTGGAAGTGCCATGACACCGGTGCTGGGGACAAATTCGTTCAGCGCAAAGGAGGGTGGCAATAGACCAATTCGACTGCCGTTCAACTTTGGATGGCCGGTAAGATAGATACAGTGAATATTCTCCGCTATGTAGGCTATGCTATGCCAAGGTCAGTGTTGTTGTTCAACGGAGCAGTTGCAATAGCGTTGGAGAGCGCACAGTTATTGGTTAGCTAATCCATCATTAGGTAATGCTCTATCATCAAATGGATAGGATTGCGACGACGTTGTTTATTTCAAGTTGCAGGTTGTCCAGGAGGTTCGATTATACGTTTATATGGCAAATAAAAAGAAATGAATGATATCCAGCAATGAATAGCTTTCAGTTAAGAGAAATTGGGAAATTATCGTAAAGAGTGATTGCATGAGTTTTCTATAGCCTATAGAATTTTGAATACTATCGCTAATAACTGACTGTTCTCTATCTATAGGGATCATTTTCTTTGATAATTGAAGCCTGGTATTCACCTTTTGCCGATCTACCTGTAGGTAAGTGGACCTCTTCATGACCACTAGAGGGAGACCTTTCTATATATTTCACTCGTTAGGCCTCTATACCTTTTTGTAACACTTATGCCTACACATATTATACTTTGCCAATAAAGCATATTCTCCCACCTTTATTGATTCTTGAGGTCTCAATGGTTCATTGTTACCTATTTTTCAAATTTTCACGCCTATTCAGGCCTTTGTTGTAGCTTCAAAACACCTTTTTCATTCTTATACTCCAACACAATTGAACTTCCTTTGGTTTATTTTTGGCGTGGGAAAGAGCACTGGGCTCTGGTGAGAATACACAGGACCTGCCAAAAGCCCCTGACTCCATCTTCCTGTATTTTACACCTTTCTCTGTTCCGCCCTTTGGAGGAGGGAGGCTTGGGAATGTTTCTGCTGACAGAAAGGAAGAGGAAATTTAAATCTTAGTTTATCCTCCATCTAAACCATAATGGTTATGGGTTTTGATTAGGGGGTCATCAGCATCAAGCACTTTGGCAATGAGCATATTCAAATTACAGGGAAGGGAAATGGATGATATTTCATATTGATGTGGAACAGCAGCCATAATAATGATGAGCCATTTTAAACAAAACTGAATGGCCACCAACCTCACCTCTAAATATTTTGTCCCCTCTTTCTCTCTCTCTCTCTCTCTCTCTCTCTCTTACAGACACAAACAACCCTGACTTATTGATTAGCTCTTTTGCCATCCAAAGACAGTTGGGAGTAGGGGCCGGTTGGTCTCAGGATGTACAGACCTGGAAGCAGACAGAGCTAAGGTACTCTTACCGGTTCATCTGCAATGAGAATTACTACGGAGAAAGTTGTTCCAAAATATGCACGCCCAGGGACGACCGTTTTGGCCACTACACCTGCAACCGTGATGGGCAGTTGTCCTGTCTGCCCGGCTGGAAGGGGGAATACTGCGAAGAACGTAAGCAACCAGAGAACCACCACAGTCTTCTGGCCTCTCAGAGCTGAGGTTTTGCCTCAGTGTCACACCTGTGTGTTGGCTTCACTGTTTTTGCATGGAGAAGGCTTTATTATTTATGTCTATGTTGCACTTTGCGCTGTGTTTCGAACTTCAGATGTTGGTAGTTATTTGTGAGGAGTTGGTAGTTATTTGTGTCCTAAGGAGGTGTTCAAAGACCTCAACGAAAAGGTCTGGACATTTATGACACTTAAGTGCACTTGCCTTGCAACAGGATCTGTAGTTCAAGCACAGTCCACCTGTTTCCCCTCAATTGATGGCAGAGGTGGGATGACTCAGTCTTATGCCTTTGTTGGAAATCGTTTGCACCTGCAGAGAGAGGAAATAGTGTTGCCTCCCTGTATGTAAGCTCACTCAAGTTGCTCCCAAGAGGTAGTGGGTTTACACACAGGAAGTTTGGAGGAGTAACTGCATATTTTGAGTTGCAATGTTGGTTGGGGGTGCCATACAGGCATTTATTCATAATAGTAGGATATGAATAGTGTATGAAGCGGCATAAGATTATGAATAATACGCATTTTGGACAGGCGGTTGAGCAATGTTGAGCATGATAACGGGCTTGTTCCACAAACCGCTGGCCTAAACACAGCCTCAGTTCACTATCCTCCCACAAAAACAAAAAAGCAGTTTCTCTCTCTTATGTTCTGTACATACGTGATTGAGTCCATAATAACACAGGGCTCATTGCAATTTGGCGGACAATACTAGGCTTTATGTGTCTAGGCCTGTGTCACCAAAACAAATTAATCAAAGGCAAGATTCGAAGGGAAACATCGCAGAAATAATCGTTACCATGTGCTGGAACCTCGGTGTAACCGCGTATCAGTCATCGATGTCACTTGGCGGGGAAATGAGAAATTGGAGTGTTCTATTTTGACTATGGCGCCAAATTATGACCAGACCTCGGATCACGTGCCACAATTACAGACACGTCTATCAGTCTATCGTAGTAGGGCTATACTAAACACACGTGATAGAGATAAATGAGGCCACTTGCACACTATAATTTTTCTCTCTCTCTCTCTCCCTTGCCCGTGCAGTTTGTATGCTACTTCACCACCCTAGAGCGCGCGTGCCTGGCAATTTAATCCCGGGGCGAGCGAGCGTCCCTAGAAGGAGCCCAGGCGGCAGCACGCGCCAGGGTTAATCGCAGCATTATTATCCGACACGCGCCACCGAAATTGTAGTCTCTCTATTGTTGAGTTTGCGGTGTAGCAGCTGCAAATATGGTTCGCGCAGACTACAAACAACAATAGGGGCAGCTGTCCGCTTTTGAGGGCGAGCATCTGTTCGGGACTAACCGGCCGCTTACCGTCGGTCTCCTATCCTCTCCGAATCAGTGTCACATAGACCATATACAACACAACACAAACAACCCGTAAATCAACCGGATTCCTCATAGAATTGGGTAGTGTGATAGGTTTAGTGCAAGTAGGTGTCCCTTTAAAGCGGGAGAGGGGGAGGGGGTCATTGTGTGTGTGTGTGTGAGAGAGAGAGAGAGAGAGAGAGAGAGAGAGAGATCTAACAGAATGTTTTGACAGTTCTTAAACATTTCAGTTACAAAGTGCAACATTCTGAACCCCACCATACATCCTCAAGAAGCGAAGTTGTATTTCACGTCTATGCATGATGTACAGTGCAGGATGAAAACATTGTAATTGTTGACATACCGTACAACAGCTTATGCATGAGTTGGCCTTAGCTTTGTTGCTATCTCATGATTATGGCTAAAAGCATGGCTTTTAAGTCCTGTTATGGATCAGTCTGACACACTGGACTAATCTTTGCTGTTGTGTTTTTCTCTGTGTTCAGCGATCTGCCTGGAGGGCTGCAGCGAGGGGAATGGGAACTGCTCCAGACCTGGCGAGTGTGTGTAAGTGACATGAAAATAATGAAATATATACAATATATGTACTTGTAAGTAGAAGAGTGTGCATGAAACCACATGACAGCTTTAGTGTTGCTGGTATTTCTCCCAACTGCTATTGGGAGAAACTGTTATTCTATGTGATTCTATGTGGGAGTATGTGAACATTATTGAGCAAGGCTCACCTGATTAAGCAGCCAGCAGGCCAGCCAGCTCCAGCTCCAGCTCCAGCTCCAGCGCTCTCTCTGTCTTATTCTTTTCCATTTTCTTTCAATCTATCTTTTTAGTCTGTCTCTCTCAGTTACTCACTCACTCACTCACTCACTCACTGACTCACTGACTCACTGGGTAAGAAATTCATTCTTCTCCCCCTTTAGGTCACAAATCCTCCAATCCTACCACTATTAAGGCTGACCTAGATAGAGCTTATAGCCTTACAATATATTAGAACTGCTATTTTCACGCCGATGCTCACTCAGCCAAGCGTGAAGGACAGCTCAAAGACACCCTAAGCCTTGCAATCTCCCTTAAGTTGCCTGTCCTAGGTGGGAATTTGATTTCACTGCGGAACATGAGAAAAGAGCCATTTGGACTGACTTGTTACTGTCAGAGTATAGGCTTCCTTTACCAACAGACAACTTTTTGCTTTGTCGTCATTCCCTCTGGATAGTCTTGTGTGGACATTTACCTTTATACAGCAGTTGATTCATCTGACTCAAATTGCTGATCCATGTAGTCATAAAAGGACTGTCAAGTTGTGTGTTCTGTCAAAGGCAGAGCTGATTGGCTCGCATGTTTATTACTGTCATAACTGGTCGAATTGTCTATCGTGATTGGTCAATGTGTGTGATCAATCAGTCATTGTTTGATAAATGTATTAGATGAGATTAGATTAGATTCAACTTTATTGTCATTGTGCAGAGTACAAGTACAGAGACAACGGAATGCAGTTAGCGTCTAACCAGAAGTGCAAAATAGCAGAAAGTGCAATGAACAGTATTTACAGGTAGTGCAATATATGAGCAGTAAGTAGTGCAGTATAATATAAGTAGTGCAGTGTAAGCAGTATATGAGTAGCATTAGCATTATAGCAGAGTAAATAAGTTACGGTATGAACAGTGTAGCAGCATATGAACTGTATAGGTAATGCAGTCTAGCAGTATATATATGTATTAACAGTAACATGAGGTAGATAGCAGAATAAATATAAATATAGAATGCCGTATAAACAGTATAAACAGGTATGTACAGTATGTGCAGAGTATTAACAGTAGTATTAAAGAAAATATAAGGATATGTGCATTATGTGCATTATGAACAGTATGAACAGTATGGACAGAAGAGCAGTGGTATTGAGTAAGAGCAGGGGAGGGGAGTGATTGTGCTTTGGTGATTGTGGTGATTGTGATTGTGTATGATAGTGTATTAACCTGTGGTCTCCTCTGTCCCTCTCAGGTGTAGAGAAGGCTGGCAAGGCACATTCTGTGACCAGTGTAAGAAGTACCCGGCCTGTAAGCATGGCACCTGCCAGCAGCCATGGCAGTGCAACTGTAAAGAAGGCTGGGGAGGGCTCTTCTGTGACCAGGGTAAGACCACAGACCTCTGTTGCCTCTATGCTCCTCTGAAACAAAGCACAAGTATGGGATATAGGCACTAATGATACAATGTTTGACCTGTACTGTACCTAAAAAGCTGCTGTACTTACCGTACATGACTTTGACAAAGTCACTTTCAAGCTACTCTAATCACCTTTCAGTGCTCTTCTGAGAGAATATATAGCTCACTTCCTTGTAGGTCGTTGACTGTATTAACAGTGTAACACTTATCTCCTTCCCTCCTCCAGACCTGAACTTCTGCACCCACCACCGGCCATGTGTGAACGGGGCTACCTGCATGAACACAGGCCAGGGTAGCTACACCTGTACCTGCCTTCCAGGGTTCACTGGGGTCAACTGTGAGCTGGAGCTGCAGGAGTGTGACAGCAACCCTTGCAGGAACGGAGGACTGTGCACGGTGAGTAGTCACTAGATGGCCATTCCAGAAGGGACATGTGTTCTATTTGTCAAAACTGATAAGAAGGTACTGTAGGTCTAGAAGCTATAGCTTCTGCTCAGAGAACTAGCTTTGTCCAACGACTCGCCTTTTTTGAACACTTAGAAAGTGTATCTTTCGCTTTTATTCTCTTCAAGTGAACTCTGCCTAAAGTGAAAGCTTCTGTGTGAACGTGACATTTTTGGACCCCTTTCGGGGAACTAATCAGAACTAAGGATATAGTTCCTTGAAATACCAAGCCCCAGAGGTCCACTTGAGGACAATAACTGACCTGCTTCTCTCTCTCTCTCTCTCTCTCTCTCTCTCTCCCCCTCCCTCCCCTCAGAACCTGGAGAGTGGCTACCAGTGCTCGTGTCCGCAGGGTTTCGAGGGCTCCCACTGCGAGCACAGCCTGCTGACGTGTGCAGACTCTCCCTGCTTCCACAGCGGCCAGTGCAGGGAGAAGGACAACGGACGCAGCTACGTGTGCGAGTGTCCCCGCGGCTTCACCGGACTCAACTGTGAGAAGAGAGTGGACAAGTGCACGTCCCTTCCCTGCGCCAACGGTACGCCCCCCCGCCTTCCCCCCTCTTCCCCCTCCTGACCTCCCCCTCCTTCTCTCCCCCCCGAATTCCTCAGCCTGGAAGTAGTGTAGAACAACAGGAATCGGTGGGAACTTTGTGTCTATTGTCCTCCATGTAAACATGCCACGGCCTGCAGTCCAATGTTCCGTCAATGTCACCACTGTACAGTAGCTGTTGAGGAAAAGGTGACAAATATCACATTGGCTTCGTTTGGCAGTGCTGGCTCCTATCATAAACAGTCCAGATTTCCTGCCGTTTGCAGGCATGTAGTATAATGTGGTCTTGAGAAAGCAGTGTATAAGAGGATGTTAAATCACCGCATACTGTATGTTAGTAATCTGATTTTGTAATCATTGAAAAGAAGATAGTTAGCATGGCCTCAAGTGTGTGTGTGTGTGTGTGTTTGTATATATGTGTGTGTTTATGTGTGAGAGTCTAACAGTGGTATATCCTCTCTACAGGGGGGTCTGTGTGTGTGTGTGTGTGTGTGTGTGTGTGTGTGTGTGTGTGTGTGTGTGTGTGTGTGTGTGTGTTTGTATATATGTGTGTGTGTTTATGTGTCAGAGTCTAACAGAGGTATCTCCTCTGTACAGGGGGTCTGTGTGTATGTGTGTGTGTGTCTGTGTTTGTATATATGTGTGTGTGTGTGTTTATGTGTGAGAGTCTAACAGCGATATCTCCTCTCCACAGGGGGTCTGTGTGTGATCCACACCGGCCTTCGTTTGTGTAGCTGCCGGGCGGGTTTCACTGGCCCGCACTGCGAGATCAACGTCAACGAGTGTGCTGGCAACCCCTGCGTCAACGGAGGCACCTGCCTCGACCGCATCAATGACTACACCTGCGCCTGTCCCCCGGGTTACGCCGGACGCAACTGCGACAGACCCCTGGACGAGTGCTCCCTCCGCCCCTGCCTCAACGGAGGACTCTGCACCGGGGGAGGAGGTCCAGGCAAACCCCCCGCCACCTGCATCTGCCCAGCAGGCTTCACTGGCCCACGCTGCCAGTACTTTGCAGTGACCGTGCCAATGGGACCCGGTGAGGCCCAAGATGGCTTTCAGTGGGCAGCATTTTCCTTGGCTGTGGGCCTGGTGGCTTTGCTGGTGTTGCTGTGTATGGTGGGGCTGGCTCTGCGACACATCCACAGACAAGCAGGGAGGGACAGGGGAGACGGCGAGACCATGAACAACCTGTCAGATGTGCAGAGGGATAACCTGATCCCGACCGCGCAGCTGAAAAACACCAACCAGAAAGTTGGTCTGGAGGTGGACTGTGATTCGGAGAAGTCGAACTTTATCCACAAGAACTATCACTTGGACTCTTACAACTCAAAGTCGAAAGAGTTTAAAGATGAAAAGTCGCAAGAGGATAAAAGTCACATCTACGAGAAGTCTTTAGAAGACAAAATACCATTGAGTAGAATGTACAGGTAAGAGGAACACTGGTTTATTTGTGAGTGCTTCCATACATTGTCCTGAGCTTTGAATGTTATATCACATCCTCAAAACTATCTACAGTACCAGCTGGCACTTATGCTATGTGAGGCATCTCCTCTCTAAAAGCTGAGTAAATAAACTAAGAATAAGTGTCAGACTATGCATGAGGTGGAGACTATGCATTCTGGATATTTCTAGAGGTTTCTTACATATTTTCTGTTTATTGTGAAAGGAGGAAATGAGACCCATTAATTTTGTCACACCATGCTTGGCTACAATAGTTTGAACTTTGCCACCACTTCCCTCAAACGCCACAGCACATTTACTCTACACATACACACGCACACGCACACACACACACACACACACACACACACACACACACACACACACACACACACACACACAGCTGGCCACACAAGACTTGAAGTATCAACAGCCAAGTCTAACACCCAAGCAACCCAATCCCCAAAGCATCTGATCATTTCAAATGCTCCTTTAATCCCATAAACGTATTTTCTCCAGACTTCTACAAACAACAGACCCCAAACAGACTCCAAACTTGGATACTCTATACTGTTCTTAATTTGTACACAGTTTACGTTATTTCCTATACCATGGCTATGCTCCCCCTTCTCCCCTGTCTCCCTGCTCTGCACGGTTCCTCTCCCACCAGAGTCTATAACGCATAGCTGTGCCATGTGCTTCTACTTTGTCTGTTTTAACGTGGACTTTGATTTGTGTTTGCAGTGAGAAGCCCGAGTGTAGGATATCAACAATATGTTCCCCCCGAGACTCCATGTACCAGTCTGTGTTTGTTATAGCTGAGGAGAGGAGGGAGTGCGTCATAGCAACTGAGGTAAAAAAAAAAAAAAAGAAGAAGAAAAAAAAATCACCTTTTCATCATCCACATGTCCACATTTTTCAAGTGCTACATGTCATCTCTCTGATGGTATTAATGACACACACATGCACAGTACATTTCCATTTATGGTTGGTGCCAGTATTGCTTTTTATAGATCCACATTGTGTAAGTGCTGTGGTTAGTCTTGTAGTTGAACATGCACCATGTGGAAATGCTCTCACAACTATCAAAGGGTACTGAATGATTCCTCAGCCTGACAATTTTGATGATCTAGAAAAGTACCTGAAGCACAACCGTTAACTTTACTGAACTGGCCTCTAGTCTGCCCGTGTTTTTGCTCAGTTTGGCTTCTCTTTGTCTCACAAGCGCTATGATTTAACACCAAGGTGCTGTGTGGAATTGAGAGAGGATGCTGCCAAGCAAAACAGAATGGTGATAGCATACCAGCTATGATAGATAACATAACAATGTTCTTATGCTTCTATGAGCCTTATTGTCTTGGGATGTGTGCAGTTTCCTATTTCCCACAGCTGGTTTCTAATTTTCTCTTCCTCTCCTCCTCCCTAGGTATAAGCTGTGAGGCAGTATGGAAGCTGTGGGATGTGAGGAGAAATACACAATCGAGGCAGAATATTAATTCTGGATTGTTTACAAAAACCTGAGAAGAGACTGGAGATTATTTTTGATGTCCACTGCTGCTCTGGAACACTTGAGAACTGGAGAAAGCAGAGCGGAACCTCTGCTCTGTGAACGAATGCTAGAGAACTTTACGTTTGACTGAGTGTTTGTATACAAAACGTGGACAGACATGGACCTTTTCGCTTCTGGGAACGGTTAACCCGACTGACTGACTGACTGACTGCACAGGATGTGGGGACAGATGGAGTGTCAGCAAAACAATGAATCTGAACTGTCCTTGGCAGCAAGGGGAGGTGAAGCAGGAGAAATCGCCCTTCGTAGTTGACCCAGCGTCTTTGGATAATCATGGTGACTTTGACAGCCAACCAATCAAAAGGAGGTGCCTGAGATTTGACCCCTCCCCCCGGCCCCCCACTCCTCCAGCCAGCTTCGCCAGCTATGCAAGACTCAGGGTCGAGAGAATCCAACTCACCCAACTGTTGAAAAACCCAACCACAGAAACACTGAGAACTATGAATGTCTGAGAAACTTCAACTGTCAATCACCGGTTGGACTTTTCCATTGCAATGGTGAAGATTGTATGCAGCCCAAAATCACTATAAGCCTTAAAAGAGTGGGTTTGAATGCTAAATTTGTGCCCTCGTCTCTTCTTGGATCATTTGCACTACAAAAAAACAGAGGGGAAAATACTTTTAATTAACAGGGATTTTGAGAGAAAAACCACAGGAGCGCAATATACAGTTCTGTGCCAGCAGGATCCAAGAGGAAGGGAATTTACCAGTTTTTATGCAACACAGCCCAAAAATACAAAGAGACACAAACGGGGGGAAAAAGACTGTCACACCACTGCCTGCCTATAATGAATTTTGAAATTACAGAACCAATAATGTAATTTTTTAAATGATGATTATTTCCAGAGTTTAATTTAAATATGACACACTGCTCTTTATATGTTTTATAATATTATTTTGTATATAATGCATATTTATAAGGACCAAACTTCTGAAGAATAAAACTTTAATTCCTTCGAACTGTTCTTAATTTGATGCCAGCAAATGAAAAATGAAATTATTTTTGTGGTGTTTTTTGAATAATGAAACTTGAGTATAACTAATGCTTTGTTGTTTCCTGTTTCCTATTTGTTAACTGGCTATAGATTCAAGAGTGGAGTATTAGAACACCACGAAGTCTATATGCTGTATTTGATTTGAAGACATGACATGATTTACGACATCAAATTACACACCAGTCCACAATATCTATGATTGCACATGGATACTGAGCTATGAATAGAAAATAAATCTGGTTAACATTTTCAGACTTCAAACAATAATCATCTCAATATTTGTATTTCCTCGAAGCATGACAACAACAGAGGAATTGTCTAAAGCAGAAACAGATCTAGTTCAGTAATACAGTATCAGTACACTACTTTCAAGTAATTCCTGAAAAACCCCTCAGGCTCCCCCCTCCCCCCTCCCCACACACCCACATCCCACTCCCACCCAGCCGCCCACCCACCCACCACCCCTCCCTTCTCTCTCTGCACTTAAATTGGCTTGAAATTCAAATCAGTTTCCACGGATACCACCCCCTCGAGCTGGAAATTGTGAAACAAAAACAGGCGAGGGGTTGAGGAGGACCCCCACCCCTCCACCCTCACACACTCACACACACACACACACACACACACACACACACACACACACACACACACACACACACACCCTCCCTAACGGAGCCCAGCCAAACAGATGCCGCGGGGGTGCGTGGAGCGACCCTGCCCTACCATAAAAACAGCGGCATATGCCAGGCCTCTTGCCCTGCTTGCACTACACAGAAAACACACACAGCATACAGCTCAGAGCTCCCATAAAACACACACACACATACACACACACACACACACACTCATGCAGCCATGGGGCCCCCACTCCCCGACACCATGACTCCCCTTCAGGGTTAAGGGCAGCCATCTCTGCCTCATGGTGTACCACCCACCACCCCCCTCTAACAGCCAAACAAAGCCAGGGAGAAGGCCTGGCACTGGGGCTGTGAGCAGAGGGAGGGGAGGCCAGATGGGAGGCACTGGGTCTGCTATAAAGAGAGATATCGTTAAAAACAAAATCACCCGGAGGTCAAAAAAAAGTTTATGGACTTGCCAGAGCAATCTGGCCAAAGTTTCAGGAGGTCTAAGGTGACCTGAGTCAATGGGTTATTCTCAGAGGCTCTGCAGCTCGACAGCTCTGCCTTAATGGCAAGGGATTTGCAGCCCAGAGACTGGAGACATTGAGTTGTTTTTCAAGCTTTAGGTTATTGGTTTGGTGGCAATACTTGGCCTCATCGACAATGCAGTCTCTCTCTGGAGACTGAATTAACCCAGTACATGATGGTATATCCATCTGGTATGATTCTACTGTACTGGTCTGTTTCGGCCAACTCCTTGTGAGGCAATAATCTGTTACGTTATGGAATACAGAGCCAGTCACGTAGGCTACCCAGGCAAAGCATCTCATGCGATCATAACTCAGAGCTCAGAAACCTTCCTCTCGTGTCTCCAATTAACAGAATCCCATCGTCAACTGTCTCTAATCAGCAGCAATCAACACCCAGCAGCAGATCTGGACGGCTGCTCCCTCACACACATCCTGTTCGTCAGTTGGCCAAGGCATCCTCAGGCCTGGGTCTGTGCGTGTGAAAAAAGGATGCACTAGGAGCAGCGCAGATCACAAGGTTTGGAGAGAGAGCTTCCGGCCTTGCCGGAGAAAAACACACTTGTTATCACAGCCATTAGTCATCTGGTAAAACCCTCCAGCTTCAACCTGTTAGTCCGACCCCACCCGATAGGATTGTACAGCCTCTCTTTCAACATACCAACTCACACACACACACACACACACACACACACACACAAACACACACACACACACACACACACACACACAAACACACTCTCACATTTATAGTCATGCACGCAGGTGCACACACACACACACATACACACACACACACACACACACACACACACACACACACACACACACACACACACACACACACACAGTCCCACACATTAAGGTCCTGCTCTCTGGCCCCTAGGTCTCCATAGCATGGCAAAGCATTCTCATTGTGTTATAATCACAGCATCCTGTTTGTGACCCAGTGACATCAGTTCCTGTTTCCTCCCTGATTAAAAAATGCAGAACATGCCGGCACAGGCCAACTGGTTTTCTCACGCATCTCTGCCTGCGATCTGTAGCCACTTGCGTGGATTCCTGGGATTTTCAGGAAACGACTGCAAAATAAGACAGGAGGAGACAAACGTCCTCATCAAGTCTATTTATTCTGTTTTGGGAAATAATAGGGAATATCTTTAAATTGATGTCATGGCTTGAGAATGAGGAAATGAGTGTTGGAATCTGGGGTTGCAATCTTCTGCATCTCTTTACGTCACTCACCCAATCATGGAACATTACAAAGCCACATGTGGATCTCCACTGATTAGAAATGGCAAATGATGTATACATTATAAAGCAGATCATTCAAGGTATTCTGTTTAGATAATGACAAAAACAACGGTTTTACAACACAACACATTTGTCCAAAAAAGCAAATCACACAAATACAAATGATTTTGGTCATATCAAAAGCATAAATAGATTGTATTGAAATATTGTGTAGTCGGTACAGCTGAAATTCATGGACTGACATAATAAAAGAATCCCAGTGCAGTGTGCTGGTGAAGTGGTGCAGCTACAGCCAGCCTTTTCCAATACAGCTGGCCTCCTCGGTTTGAACTCATTAATTAACACTAGGTGTCAGTATAGAGCACACTTACAGAAAGACTGTCGCCAGCACAAGTAACTCTTCCCTATAGTGTGGAGTAGCTAACTCACTTATTCATCTTTCGTTGTTCAGTATGTAATTTGTTAGTATGTGTTCAATCAATAAATGGCATATAAATCCGATTTAAATCTTGAGATGTTCAATGATCTTATAGAGTACATATGATTGGAGCTTATAGCACAGGGCAGAGGAAGGCTCATGCAAAAGAGCTTATACAGGTGGCTGTATCTTATTATACCAGCTAATGCCGCTATTTATAGATAATCTTGTATTAGCAACAGATGAGGCTTTGATACAACTGACAGAGCTCCTGAAACGTGTCACTTTGTTTAGTAATTTTTGGCAAATTCTTTCCACAGTTCTTGGGGGCTTATTTCGGGCTGTAGTGGTGAAAACGTGCTGGACTGATGCTTGTCTGGTTTATAATCACATATTCTACCTGACTGGACTTGTTTGAGCAGGTTTAAATAATGTTTATATTTTCATGCATTGGTTTTGTAATGTGAGAGAGAGGGAGGGGGAGAGGGAGGATTTAGTGGCGTGACTGTGGCTGCCCATGCCATTGGATCTTTGAACTGAGTATAGGTTACAAACCCTAACTTATTGCATGTGTAGAGGATGTTGGATGCAGAGGAAGCAATATAACTAACGTCACTCATAGACCTTGTTTAAATTAGCCCTCTGCGTGTTTGTTATCTCCAAAGACACATGCTGTACACACAAACACTAACACACACGCACACATACATGCAGCCACACACACACACACACACACACACACACACACGCATACACGCACACATGCACACACGTGCACACACATGCATTTACATTTTACATTTTTGGCATTTAGCTGACGCCTTTATCCAAAGCGACTTACAACAAATACATTTGTCTAAGAAAGTGAATCATTCATCATAAGAAAAAGTAATGTATGCTAGGACCAGGGGCTATTGGCAGTCACAATGCTAGAAGAATACTTTTTTTCTTTTTTCTTTTTTTAATAATTTATTTACAGTAGAGAAATTGTACAGGTGGGTAGTGGGGATGAAGAGGTCTTTTACATGCATGTAAAGTTGCATATCATACAACAATGCACAAGCATAAAGAAAAATTAAACACAAAATCCCAAAGCCCTTTTTCAATCTTTGTATGTTCAGATCAGTTTTGTTCATACATCATACATCATACATCATACATCATACATCATACATCAAATACATAATTTGTTGAGTGAGGAAAAACGTAAATGTAAAAAAACCCATTTATTTTATCTACATGTTTTATTTATTAATCTCCTATGAGTGAAAAGCCTGAAAAATATGATTCTTATTCTATAGGCCAGCCCTATCTCAGTTGAAGGGGGGTAGGCCTCCACTGTAAATCTGATGCAATGTCTTGGGCTGGTGAAATGGGCTTGAAATGCTGAAGCAAGTTGCATCAGCCAACTCCAAAAATAATAATATGCATACTTTTTCAAGATGACAGCAAATGTACCCAATTAGAGTTAAGTATTTTGTGACTGATGCTTATTAAACCAATCGCTTTGATTTATGGGTGTATTTCATTTAAAGTGCCTACTCCAATAATATTTCAGATGTGGTTTGTAATGCCCCCCTATTTGGCGCACCTCAGTCTGATTGGATATAGTGCCGTGAAAAGCAGCCTATCTCAAATATCATTGGTCAAAAGCTCAGTGTATTGACACACCTCTCTCGGCTCGTGGCTATAAATACGTTGCGAGCAGCCGCCATTTATTCGTCAATATCACAAGACAAGAGAGGGCCTGGCAAGGAAGACTGGAGAGATAACGGAAGAAATCTAAAGCACTACGCTACTAGTTAAGCCTTACCGCAGTGATTTATTTAATTGAAAACGTACTACTGGTTGGCTGAATAGCTGGCCAAACGGTTTGCGATTTGTTTTGATTCGAAAGCCAAGAGGCTACCATGGATTTTTAAGGCAGATATGCAGCGGCAAAACTAATGCATAGGCATGCATCGTGCAAGGCAAAACAGACTGCGAAATTCCATCTTCACAACTGCCAAGCAGTTGGGCTCAAATACCGTACGCGGTATATCGGTGAGCCAACCCATACCGCTCCTCCTTGACCGAAGGAAGCTAATATTAGCTAGCTAGTTTAGCTTCTAATACACTAGACATCACCAACATTCTACTACCGATTCATCTGAACGTCATCAACAACACCGATCAAAATGAAGCCTCAAGACATCACGGCCGGAAAAACCAGCCTGTGGATTTTCGGGTACGGGTCATTGGTGTGGAAGCCTGATTTCAAGTACAAGAGGAGCAAGGTCGGGTACATCCAAGGCTACAAGAGACGTTTCTGGCACGGAGACAACTTCCATCGTGGGAATGATGAAATGGTAAGATGGACATTCATACATTTTACAATAGTAATTCATTTTAATCTCTGAACCACACCCTGATGTGGCTGTTCCTTTCCTGGCTATACATTGCATCAGTCTATGCAGTGATGTAACCTGTTATGTTCCCCCTCTCTCCTCCCCTGTAGCCCGCAAGAGTGGTGACGCTGATTGAAGATGATGACGTAAGTGGAACTTCCAAATAGACCTGAAATGATGCTGTGGGCGTTTGTCACTCCCACAGAAATTAACCAGAACCATTGCCTCTCAGATCCACAATCAATGCAAAAAAAGTGATTGTGAAAGATTGAGTGACTCATCTAACTGATACCTCCTCTTCCCCCTCACAGGCAAGCACATGGGGAGTGGCCTTCGAGGTGACTGGCGCCCAGGTGGAGGAGTCTCTCAAGTACCTCAATGTGCGAGAGGCGGTGTGTGGTGGCTACGTCACCAAGGCCGTGGAGTTTCTCCCTGAGGGAGAGAACCAGGCTCCCGTCCTGGCCTTGGTCTACATAGCCACCTCCGACAACCCTCTGTACCTGGGGCCAGCCAGCCCTGAAGAGATCGGTGCCCAGATCGCAGTGTCCCAGGGGAAGACTGGCCACAACCTGGAGTATCTCCTCCGCCTGGCTGAGTTCATGAGGAGGAGCTGCCCTGAAGTGGACGACTCTCACCTGTTCTCCATTGAGGCTTCTGCCCTGGCCCTAGTGCCCTACCTGTTAGGGGCCTAGCATGCCTGTACCCTTCTATCTATACTGTAAACTAGTGAGCTATAATCATACACATACTGAGGCTTACCATCAGTCATTACTCAAGTCATAAAGATGTAGATCAATAATTGTTCCTGTTTGTGTTGTACATTTGTGGAATCTTGTAGTGTTATGATTATGCCATCTACAGTTTATTGAAAAGCTGTTGTAACATGAGTGAATAGGTACAAAAGGGTTAGCATGGTGCTTTGAGTTGTATTGTGCCACTAAATGTTCTCTTTTTTGTTTTACGAGCATGATGTCATGTGATGTTTTGTTTGTAATCCCATGAGATGCGATTTGTGCACTAGTTGTCAATGTTGAATAAGGCAATCCTTTTTAGTTCTGGTTGACACCACTGTAATACACAGTAAGTCACAGTAATCTAATGTTTACCTGATCAAATTAACGATTCTCATTTGCACAGTTCAGACCCCCGTCCATTTGTGAGAACAGTAACTGTAATATCTGGTGTTCTGGTCAATTTCAACTATTTGAAATGCTGACTGGCTGCTGTGTTGTGTCAAGGAGTTTCAATACACCTTTGTTGTAAAAGGTTGCTTTTGGCACTGTTTCCATCTAATAACAGCAGATCCCAATAAAGGGTAAAAAATGTATCGGAAGTTGAGTTTTTTTTATTCTTTCCAAGATCAGAATTTCTTCCTTTTCTTCCATTCACGATTTTGTAGTGGTAACCTAACACCAAATACGGTACCGATAGCTAAACCGTGCAGTAAACATGATAAAGCTGGGACCATATATACAGAAAAATATGCACTCATTGCAATGTAGGTCGCTTTGGATAAAAGCATCAGCGAAATGGCATACTTTATTACATTATAAAGCATGAATCGCACTGACAGTTTAAATACACACGTGGCCCTATTTTTTCTCCTACTTGTGAGAGGCAAGAGTCACATCACCTGGTACAGCAGTGGAGGTCGGCATAGGTTGTAAATAAACAGACACGGGTAGGGTACGGTAGTGAGGACCTAGTAGGGAGGTCATCAACTGATAGAAATGTCACCTGGCGCCAAGCACATGGCCTTGCCCTACGGGACCGTGTCAGGTTGTCAGCCTGACCCAGCGTATACACACACACACACTTCTTTCGTGTAAACACACAGATTGCCCACAAACATTGGCTGGCGCATACACACACACACACCCCTCCCAAATATTGTCTAGAGCACACACACACACACACACACCGTGCTCTCAAACATTGGCTGGAGCACCGTGTCCCCTTGGAGTCAGATGCTATCTAGGTTCACAGGCTTACATAACCCATCTCCAGGAACTACCCAGGCCCTGGAAGTCCTGTGTTTATAAATGGCTGCA